>NC_136987.1:11885486-12130486 GCF_032717465.1 Coenobita brevimanus | reverse complement strand
GCCCGGGGCTATTACAAAAAAGACAACAAGTCAGCCTTAGATGATCGGCCTCCACTGCGTTGCAAAAATAACGCAGACCCCGGCACTGACACTCCGCAAACTAGAGAAAAACTGCACAACGGAAGTACTTACTTAAGAACGCAACACTCTGTACTTTGATAATAAAACGGAACAGCCTACCTATAGATCTAGCCTACTATCGTCACTACCGGAAGTAATACCGCCCGAGACAGTATACAGGAACACCTCCCACTTACTTCCGGTGGTGACGACTTCTACTTAACCCGTGTCCAAGGGGGAACGCAGTTAATGGCTCACGATAGTTCTCACTAGCCTTGTGCAAAGAGATGGGATTAAACAGTGTAGGGGTTAGGGGTGTGTGTGTGTATGTACGTGTGTTGGGGGAACGTTAATTAAGGCAGCGAGAAACTACGGTGAGCCAGACTGGCCCTCCAAAGACAACAAGGTCACAAAACAAAATAAAATAACTACTTTCCTCAGTCAGCAACAAAAAGAATAAAAATAAACTTAAATGAAAACGCCAGCTCGGCATAAAAATGACTGGGGAGAGAGAGAGTGTGCACACACGCACGATACGGAAGCTAGCTGGGAAGAGACTGCACTGGTGCTAGGCTCGCGCGCAGCCAAGCGCGAACGCATGAATCAGATTAATTAATAAGGAACTTAAATTCGTGCCCCTCTCTCTCTACAATAAATTGGTACTTCTAATGCAAGCAAAACATCATTAAATATACTGGTAGCTCACATAAGACAATCAAAATAATCAAATGCATTCTCAGCATGGTATGAAATAAAATTGCCCTCAGTGGCAGGAACGAAAGAAACAAAAGAACTTGTAACACTCGCTAATGTAAACTCCGCGAATGACACGGATACATACTGCATAATCCCCCTAGCCCAGCTGTAACGGCTGCATCCGTGGGAACGGAAAGGCGAACAGCGTAACACGCCCTTCCCCAAGGGAAAATTTTGAGCCCTGGATCAAAATTTTCGAATCAAGACCCATCTTGTCCACGGAGTCATCGACCCGAGGTAAAGGATAAGCATCGGTCTTAGACAGTGAATTAACTTTCCGGAAGTCCACACACAACCTAACCTTCCCATCTGGCTTCGGCTGCAAGGTAACTGGTGAACTCCACTCACTGAAACTCCTCTTGATCAATCCATGGTCCAACATATACTTGATCTCATTATCGAGAGCTTTCTGTCTGATAGGGTTGATGCGGTAAGGAGCTAATTTTACAGGCTTACTATCCCCAACGTCAATGTCATGAGTAGCCCAAGTTTTCAGTCCCGGTGAATCTCCAAAAACTTTCGGATGTTTCCATAATCTGTTGCACAGCTCTTCTCGCTTTACTGGCTCAAGGTGTCGCAATTTCTCCACCAGAGCTGCATAACCATTGCCCTCCCATAGGTCAGCTGGTAACATCTCACCACGACTAAGCACTTCCTCCTGCTCCTCCAACTCACTACCAACCACCAAAACTACAGGAGCGCTCTCCCTGGTTCCCTCAACGTCCACTCCAAAGTCACCTTCCAGGGACTGTGGCTGTAACCCTGGTCCACTACTCACATCACCGGCACCAACAGCTCCCTCCACAGCACGTTCCCTTGATGCCACGTCCTCCCTTCCCCGTCCTTCACATCCCAGGTGAGAGACATCAGCAGTCATCCCACAATGAGAATCAACTGGGCGGTAGTATGGCTTCAACAGATTAATGTGGCACAACTGAGTACTCTTCCGCCTATCTGGGGTAACAATTAGATAGTCAAGTTCCCCAACTCTCTTCTTCACAATATAAGGACCACTGAATCTAGCCGCCAGAGGTTTTCCTTGCATGGGCAGCAGTGCCAAAACTTCATCTCCTTGCTTAAACTCACGACTTCTGACCTTCTTATCGTAATGAGCCTTCATTTTCGCTTGAGCCCCGATTAGATTGTCACAGGCAAGCTCTAAAGCGCAATGCAGTCTCTCCCGAGTGCTGCAGACATAGTCAAGCAGGGATTCCTGGTTGCCAGATTTGTTGTTACTCCAGGCCTCTCGCACCACATCCAAGGGACCACGAACTCTGTGCCCAAACACTAACTCATTGGGTGAAAACCCTAACGACTCAGTTGGTACCTCTCTCACTGCAAACATAACAAAGGGTACAGCTAGGTCCCAATCCTTTCCACTATCATAGCAGAAGCTGCGCAGCATGGTCTTTAAGGTCTGATGATGCCTCTCCAGGGCACCTTGTGACTGCGGATGGTAGGCACTGGACAAAATGTGTTTGATGCCCAACTCTGTCATTGTCTGCTTAAACAAATTAGATGTAAAATTTACTCCACGGTCTGACTGCAACTCCTTAGGCAGGCCAAAATGAGTAAAGAACAGAATAAGTTGCTTGACTACTGACTTCGCCTGCATGCTTCTGATTGGTATAGCCTCTGGGTATCGCGTGGTAACATCCATTATGGTTAACAAATACTTGTTTCCAGCAGAAGTAGGAGGTAAAGGGCCCACGATATCAATGATTACCCGGGTAAACGGAGGTTCAACTGCAGGAATGGGAGTCAAAGGGGCTACAGGAAGAACTTGATTAGGCTTGCCCACTATCTGACACGTGTGACAGCTCTTGATGTACGCAGCAACTTGTCCCGGCATACTTGGCCACCAAAAATTATATCTTAAGTGCTGCACTGTCTTTCTGTTTCCCAAGTGACCCGCTAAAGGTCCCTCATGTGCTAACTGTATTAACGGCACCCTATACTGCACAGGAACCACCACCTGCACTAACTCACCCACTCCTCCATCCACCGTGGCGCCAGTGGGCGTCCATCGGCGATGTAAAACATTGTCTTTAATCAGGAATTCCTCCTTACCACACTCCATACTTCTTTCTTCCCCTACTCGAGCAAACAAGGGCTTTAATGTTACATCCTCCTGTTGCTTCACCCTCAATTCTGCTGGCCCAACACCCGCCAGCTCTACTGAGGACTGAGATAAGGGACTGGTCGGGACACTGGATTGCGAAGGGCGATCAATCTCAGCGTCACCTCTAGTACACTCGACAGGGGGAGGAATGTCAGACTCCACACTGACATCATCATCACCTCTACCCTCAACAGTGACACTCTGTTCCTCAGGCGCGTTTGACGGTGGTCCTGCATCCTCGCAGTCGACCCCAGCGTCCTGAAATTCTTCTAATTCAGTCGGTGGGCTGGGTTCAGTCTCCACACAGACACACTCAGCACCACCTCTAGTGTCCTGAGTGGGAAGTGGGGCGGCACCCATGCACGCATTCCCACTCTCCTCACCCACCACAGCAACACTCTGCTCACTAGGTTCCTCCATTGGTGGCCCTGCCTCATCGCAGTCGACCCCAAGAACCTGTGACTTCACCAGTTCTTCCTCCCGGGCTGCAACCTGTGCCATAGATCGTGTAATTGCACAGACCGGGAACATGGATTCCACTTCTGCATCAACTTCAATACCAATTTCTGGGGCGTCAAAACACTTCTCTGCCACAACAACTGGTGGGGGAAGAGATGGAAATACTTTCTCCCCAGCCAGGTCGTTCCCCAGCAGAAAATCAACCCCCTCTAGTGGCATTACATCAGCAACAGCTACTTGAGCTGCAGCCTGAACAATGGGGCAATCGAGTTCCACATGAACATAATCATAGTATTCATCTGAGTTCATGCCTCTACACAGCACATACTTCCCTGAGTTTACAGGCCCTCCAGTCACGTTTCTGCACACAGACTGTTGTGCACAGGTATCACGAGCCACAGTAACTGGATAACTGATCCCATGAATTTTCACTGTGCCGTGACATATAAAAGGTTTACACCAGTCTAGGGACGATTTCTGAGGCAGTTCATCCGGAGGTGGCGTAGCATGTTGGGTAACCTTTTCAGCCTGAGCTGGCAGCGAGCACAGCCGGCTGCACTCCAGCTTTCCACAGACTTCTCCCTCACCGTTACCACTCTCCCAACTCCTCTCGTTCACCTGACTCGAACCTATAACTAGTGCCACTGGTTTGGCATTTTGGGAGGCCTTCCACTTAGGGCAGTTAGGCTTGATGTGCCCACTCTGTTTGCAAAAGTAACAAACTAGCTTCGAACTGGATACAGGGCTCTTTCTCCCTGAATTCTTTTTCTCCTCTGTACTTCCCTTGGACTGATTCACGGGAGATTTATCCCAGGCAGGGCCACTCAGTCCTCTCCCTGGAATACTGAAAATTAGCATACTTGACTCCCATACTCCGCAAGGCAAACACCCGGTCATCAGCCCACGTCGCTGCTTCCTTCACAGTCTTAAATCTCTTCTCCCTAATTTTAACACCAATTTCTTTGTCAGCCATGTTGGTAAAATGTTCCATCAAAAGCAGTTCACGCACCTCGTTATACGAAGTGGCGCTCTCACTCAGCAACCACTCGTCTAACCTCTCCTCCAGATACCTAGCGTAGGCCATATAGGTGTCAACAGGCCTTTTCCGAGCACCACGGAACAACAACCGATAAGCCTCTGGTCTAAGTTCATATGCCTTCAGGATGGCTGTTTTAAATTCATCATAATCATCTACATCCTCAGGGCTCAACCTATTATACACTTCCAAGGCTTTTCCCTTCAGCACATTAGATACCAACCCCACCCAGCGCTGCCTTGGCCACTCAAACTCCCTAGCCTTCTTCTCAAACCTGACAAACCATTCTGTCACCTTCAACTCATCAAATGCTGGCACTAATTTTAGACTCCTTGAGAACCAACTCTCCCTATCCTCTGCACGGCCTGAGGTTTGGGTATCTGAAGTTGGTCTATTAGCAGTCACCTCCAAGCGAGTCTTCTCCAGCTCAAATCGCATTTTTTCACGCTGCAACTCCATCTCCTCTCTTGCACGCTGCATCTCCATCTCCCTCTCTTCTTTTGCACGCTGCATCTCCATCTTTTTTAACTCCAACTGCAACTGAGCCTCCGGTGACAAGACTCCAGGGTATATGGGAGTGGAATGAACAGCTCCAGGAAAGCACCAGACATACCCGGGGGAACTGCTCTAAACTGGCTCGGCGGCATCATAGATGGTAATAGTGGGGTAGCGAAACGAGGCAACTCAGCACCATAGTCAAACTCAGGGCTCACACGGGGAGTACCTTTGCTATGTGCCTCTCGTTGTTCCATATTTTCCATATCCACAGGTGACTCAACACGTACGCGATCTGGTGTAGACACGCGTGACTCCATGGCGACAAATCAATGGCAGTACTCAATAATGAAATACTAATGCTGACTGAGAAACTACAAACACATCAACTTCACCTCAAAGCACAGAGAACGCCAAGGTAACGATATCCTAGCAAGAAAAAGGCACTGTTAGGATATCCTGATGCGAGGTCGCCACTGTTACGGTGGCGCCAGCCCGGGGCTATTACAAAAAAGACAACAAGTCAGCCTTAGATGATCGGCCTCCACTGCGTTGCAAAAATAACGCAGACCCCGGCACTGACACTCCGCAAACTAGAGAAAAACTGCACAACGGAAGTACTTACTTAAGAACGCAACACTCTGTACTTTGATAATAAAACGGAACAGCCTACCTATAGATCTAGCCTACTATCGTCACTACCGGAAGTAATACCGCCCGAGACAGTATACAGGAACACCTCCCACTTACTTCCGGTGGTGACGACTTCTACTTAACCCGTGTCCAAGGGGGAACACAGTTAATGGCTCACGATAGTTCTCACTAGCCTTGTGCAAAGAGATGGGATTAAACAGTGTAGGGGTTAGGGGTGTGTGTGTGTATGTACGTGTGTTGGGGGAACGTTAATTAAGGCAGCGAGAAACTACGGTGAGCCAGACTGGCCCTCCAAAGACAACAAGGTCACAAAACAAAATAAAATAACTACTTTCCTCAGTCAGCAACAAAAAGAATAAAAATAAACTTAAATGAAAACGCCAGCTCGGCAGAAAAAAATGACTGGGGAGAGAGAGAGTGTGCACACACGCACGATACGGAAGCTAGCTGGGAAGAGACTGCACTGGTGCTAGGCTCGCGCGCAGCCAAGCGCGAACGCATGAATCAGATTAATTAATAAGGAACTTAAATTCGTGCCCCTCTCTCTCTACAATAAATTGGTACTTCTAATGCAAGCAAAACATCATTAAATATACTGGTAGCTCACATAAGACAATCAAAATAATCAAATGCATTCTCAGCATGGTATGAAATAAAATTGCCCTCAGTGGCAGGAACGAAAGAAACAAAAGAACTTGTAACACTCGCTAATGTAAACTCCGCGAATGACACGGATACATACTGCATAATCCCCCTAGCCCAGCTGTAACGGCTGCATCCGTGGGAACGGAAAGGCGAACAGCGTAACAATATATATATATATATATATATATATATTTAATTATTTATTTATTTATGAAAAGCTTGATAGTGTCCAGTCGATTCTATGAAAACGGGGCACTGACAATGAGAGGAAACAGAATACTAAGGATAGATGCGAAATTAAATGTTTATGTGCTATAATTAGACGGAGTGAGACAGAGGTTAGATGAGGAGGAAAATGGAAGGGTATGGATGCTGAGCATCGTATTCCAGCTAAGGCCAGACGATTTAATTCAGTTGAACGTTTATAACAGAAACTTGATGGTGCTAATACTGACACAAGAAGACGCGGTGCCAATGCACAGCAAACCCGTCCCCGGGAGTCATTTTAGTGCTGAAGTAAAAACATAACAGGATAACTAGTCAAAGATGTCACATATGATATTTGGAGAAAATCGGGTGAAAATTGACGACTTTATGCCCATCTGAAATTTTAGGACCGACCCACATGACATTGACCCGCCTACCGCTAACTGAGGGGTGACCCCCCTGATGTAGCGGGCATGTTGTGGGATGCAAATATGAAAGATGCACCTTTAGGTTTTGGTTAAATGTCGATATGACGAATTTGAAAGGAGTTATGTTTTGTTTTGTTTTTTACAATTTTTGAGCCTAGAGCCTGTGCCTTCTCACATTTTGACTCATAATTTAATAAGGTGATCGGAAGATCGTAACCCATCATCTCTGTACTTTTAGTTGAAATCGCACCAATAGTTTCCACGTAAAATTGTTAACAGACAGATGAACAAACAAACAGACAGACAAACCGAGTGATAATACCCGTCCCCGAGCACCTCCGGGAGAGGATAAATCTCTTGTAGTCGGAACAAAAGTATTACAGCCAGAATCTGATAATTTATTTGGATGAGTGATAGTCATAGGAGCCTGAGTGTTAGATGGAATATCAGAAAGAAGGACCAGGGTGTGCGAAAATGGTATGCCCCTGTGGGGAGAAATGGTGTTGAGGTATTAGTTACATCAGCATGGATATTAATAAATCAGTACTTTTCTGACTTAGGACATTGGTGAGGAGGCCCGTTCCCCAGGGCCAGTAATTCACTCACTACGCTGGAACAGAAGGGCTGGTCGCTGCAGCCCTTACACGTCACCCTGACACTGAAGTAATTATGCCCAGCATGTTTAGTATTGTAAGCTAGTAATATCATAATGAGATTCAGTGCTATGGTATTTGTGCAATCATATGGAAAAGCAGTGAACATCATCGGATCGATCACACAGCCCTTAACCGACCACTCAAAATTAACCAGTAAGAAAGGTCTTCATAAGATGAATAATATCACTATGAGGTATCAAGAAAACTCGTGGTCGCACTGACTGAGTTTACCAATTCAGTTCATTGACACATTCTGTTTTATTCTTGCTACTCCCATACGATAACCCTCAGATAAGAAGACCTTTTGTACTGATAGGGTAAATGAAGACTGTATCTTATGTCTCCCTTTACAAAAGTATCTTTTGACCTTTCAAAACAATCAAATGGCATTAAGAATAAAATGAAGACTACGTCCTTACGCCAGTGTTATTAACCTCTTCACGCTGATCTTATTTGCTTTTATCTTTTACCACCATCTGAGGGATTCAGTCAGCTTTGTAGAGTCTTTTCGGACTGGGGGAGTTAGATCAAAATTTCATCGACCCCTTCCAAACGAGACTCTTTTCCGCAGTTGAAGAAAATCGTCTGGTGGTAGCCAGAATAGAGTAAAGAATAGATTCAGAACCAGAAAATATTTCCCGCTTTATCATCGGAAGTTTGTAGTGATTGGTGATATGTCTCGCCATAAGGGTGATGGCGCCCTTTTCCAAAACTTTGTCTATCTTATTTATGTGGCCCTGTGCTTAAAACTTAACTCGTTCAGCTAGATTTTTTTTTTTTTTTTTAATTCAGTCAAGTTTCACTCTGTCTAGTGCAGACTTTTCCAAAACATGGGGTTAGAGTCAGCTTTCACTAACTCCCTTCAGTATGAGATGTAAGTGAAATGAAATATTTTTGTGATAAAAAACAAATGAAAAAGACATCAATACGGAGAAAGCAAGCCACCAGTTTTCAACTGTAACTAAAGTACGTGATGGATGTACACTATCTATCTATCTATTGCCAGACGCCTCAATCTCGTTCGGGGTGGCTACAAACAAATCGCCTCCACGTCGCATTGTCCCCCGCCATTTCACTGGCCCACTCCCAACTCACACCCCCCTCTCTCACATACCTCTCCACCCCATCCCTCCATCCCATCCTCGGCCTCCCTCTCCCTCTTCCCCCTTCCACCTCACTCACATACACTCTCTTCGTCAGTCTTTCACCCTCCATCCTCTCCACATGGCCAAACCACCTCAGTGTATTCCTCCTAACGCTTTCCATCACATCCACATCCACACCACAACGCTCCTTTATATCCTCATTTGTCAGCCTGTCTCTCCATGTGACTCCACAGGCTCCTCTTAAATAACTCATTTCCTCTGCTCTCACCCTTGACTTGTGTCCTTCCAGCAACGTCCAAGCTTCACTTCCATATGTTAGAGTTGGTATCACAATACTGTCATGTAGTAACATTTCACTTCCATGCTCACTTCCCTGCTTCTTATCACTGCTTTCAAGGAACCAGCAACCTTTCTTCCCTGCTGTACCCTTTCCAGCACTTCACCCTCCAAACCTCCATCCTTACTCATCACACTACCCAAGTACTTAAACGTACTCACATTTTCTAATTCCTCACCATCCAACCTCGCTGTACATTCACTGACTTCACCTCTCTCAAAGACCATCAATTTACTCTTCCCTACATTCACCTTCAGATTCCGTTTCTTACACACTCTCCCAAACTCATCCACCAAACCTTGCAGCTCTCCTTCGTCTTCACTCAACAACACAGTATCATCTGCAAACAACAGTACAGGGAGTTTCCAAACACTACCCTCTCTCACCAAGGCCACTCCAACATCCACTACCCTACGTTGTACCTCTTTTATTACCTCATCCATGTACAGATTGAACAACCATGGAGACATGACACATCCCTGTTTCAACCCAACCTTCAAAGCGAACAATTCACTCAGTTCACCATCCACATGCACTGCAGCCTTAGCACCATCATACATACTCTTCACAGCATTCAACAACTTCCCATCTACTCCATATATTCTTAATACTTTCCACAATCCTTGTCTATCCACCCTGTCATATGCTTTCTCCAAATCCATGAAAGCCGCATACAACTTCTTTCCCTTCTCTAGAAACTTTTCCACAAAAGATCTAAGAATGAATATCTGATCTACACAACCTCTTCCCTTCCTAAAGCCTCCCTTTCTTCTCCAACTAATTCCTCTGTTCTTTCTCTAACTCTGTCAATAAGTATCCTACCATAAACTTTTCCTATTATACTAAGAAGGCAAATGCCCCAATGATTACCACACACTTCTTTTTCCCCTTTTCCTTTGTACAAGGAAAAATTATATCTGACTTCCAAGTTTACCTTCCAAGTTTACCTTCCTCCCAGGCCAATCTGCACATTTTCCACATCCATTCTACTACTATCTCTCCCTCATACTTCAGCATTTCATCACACACTCCATCAATTCCTGGGTCTTTCCCCAATTTAACTTTCTTCATTGCTTCCACAACTTCTATCCTACTGATTTCATCCTGTTTTCTCACCTCCCTCCTTCTCCCAGCCATTCCCCAGCCACTTATTCTCGCATTACTTCCATCCTCTATGTTCAACAATTCCTTAAAGTGTTCTCTCCATCTGTTCACTTTTACTCCCTTCTCCACTAGTAATCTCCCATTTTTATCTTTCACTCCCCTGCTAACTTCACTTCCACCCTGTCTTACTGTTTTCACCTCTTTCCAGAACATTTTCTTACAGTCCCTCCACTTTACACTCAAATTCCTTCCAAATTCCTCATCCGCTCTCTTCTTACTCTCTCTTACTAATTTTTTCACCTCTTTCTTTCTACATATAACTCTCTCTTCCGCCTCTCAAATTCTTCCACACCCCTATTTCTCATCCATTCATTGTATGCTTTCTTCTTTTGTGCCACAGCCTGTCTCACCTCTTCATTCCACCACGCTGTTCCTCGCACACCCCTCCGTCTTCTCTTCATCCCACACACCACATCACATGCTGCACGTATTTCTTCTGTAAATATCCTGCACACACCTTCCAAGTCCCCAATCTGCTCCAATTCATATTTGCCCAATCGTTCCTCCACTTCTCTCTTATACTCTGCCTTTTTCTCATCCTCTTGTAACCTTTCCACTCTCCTTACAAATACTCCTTCTTCCCATCCTTCCCTTCTTTTATTTCTCCATCCTAATTGGATATTGATTCTGGCCACCACCAAGTAGTGGTCAGCGAGTCCACTCCCCCAACCTCTATAAGCTCTTGCATCCATTACACATTTTCGCATCCTTTCATTCACACACACATAATCACTCGTTACCTTCCTTTCATTCAGTTCACCACCCACCCTTCTCATCACTCGCCATGTATACCTGTGGATCATTTTGTGCCTGAAGAGGGTATTGGCTATCACCAACCCCCTCCCAGCACAAATGTCCAGTAACGCCTGCCATTCTCATCTATCTCAGCAGGCACACCCCACTCACCAACTGTTCCATCCACCTTCACATTCCCTACTTTACCATTCATATCACCAATCAAAAAATACTCTCTCATTCCTTCCAAACTTTTCCATGCACACTTCCACATTTGTCCAGAACTCTTCTGTCACTCTGCTTGCACGATCTTGCGTTGGCGCATACACACACACAATCGCCCACATTTGTATTCCAACTTTCAATCTTACCCACACAATCCTTGACCCAACTGATCCGTACTCTCTTATGCTCTTCTTCCATCTTTTACTCACAACTTTACATACTCCTTCTTTTGCCCTCTCATTCTCACCTATTCCTGCACATATATCCCATCCATACTCCCATTCTCTCACACTCACACCTCTCCATTTCGTTTCAGTTATTCCGCATACATCAACTTTCGCACCCTCAAGCACCTGGACAATCTCTCTCTCTTTCACCTCATCATTCGCTCCCCTTACATTCCACGTTCCGATTACCATGTCCTTTGTCCGGTCCTTGGTCGTCAACTTTTGGTCAGGCCTTGTCCGAGGCTTATTGTTTGTCTTTTTAGTTAGTTGTTTTCCGGGGAGGGGCACTAACCCTCCGCCAACCCTTTTAGTCGCCTTTTACTACAAGCAGGGATACTGGGGGAGTATTCTTGAAAAAAAAACCCTACCCCCAGGGGGTACACCATATATATATATATATATATGTAATAGATAGATAGATACAGGTAGATACATAGATATAGATATAGATAGATAGATAGATACACGGTATATATATATATATATATATATATATATATATATATATATATATATATATATATATATATATATATATATCTATATATATATATATATCTATCTATAGATAGATACACGGTATATATATATATATACCACGTTGAGTACACCGCTTCCCGTCCGATCAGCGAAGTTAAGCAACGTTGGGTCTGGTTAGTACTTGGATGGGTGACCGCCTGGGAACACCAGATGCTGTTGGCATAACGTTCTCCCTACGTGTCAAGTGGGGTTGGTGGAGGATTAGTGCCCCTCCCTGTAAAACAATTAACTCTAAGCCCTTGGTCACCCCGTTTGGGATACATGGCGTCTGGCAATGAATGAAAATATATATATATATATATATATATATATAGCTTCTGTGGCAGTCTCAGGTTATATCTAAATTAGAAAACCTAGCTTGTACTGAGGAAATTAAAGAAGGATATATCTACTCCTTCCAGTTCGAAAGGTAAATGAAGTAATCAGCAGATAGAATTAACTGCAGATAACGTACTTGGCTGTAGGGGCTAAACTTTAATCTCTTCACCTCGAGAAGTTTTTTTTTTAATCAATGTGGGAATCTTTGGACGATTTTCTCCAATTCCGGACAGATTTTTTTCGAGGGGAAGGATCTAGATACAACCTTCACTACTAGTGCGATGGAGCTCTCTGAAACTAAATAATCTAGCTACAACCATCCATTTAGGTTGGGAGCAGCAAGAGTATGAAAATTATGTTTTCTATCTGAAGTGGTGAACCGTTTCAGTAAGATGAAATCTTATTTCATTTCACCGTTGCCATTTATACATGTATTTACTTGGTTTGCAAGATGTAATCGCAACGGAGGGATCAGATACAGATTTCATTAACTTTACTCACAGGGGCCAGCTTAAACTGAATAAACCAGTCCAGCAGCAATAAGATCCTGTATAAAACGTCCCCGGGCTTAAGAAGTTAGTAGAAAGCCGAAATTCACCAAAATGTGGTTATCCCGTTACCGCTGCTGATGAAAAGACCTCGTAAGTAAAATCCTTAAAAGCACCTTTATGATATAATCGCCCTGATTGACAGTAATGGTAACACGGTTTCTATGCTCACTAACGTCTAAAAACTGCATTCCGTGAAGAAGAATGAGGGGTTGCCGGTGAAAATAAACGAGGGGGTATTTACTTCCAGACTTCATCGTTGCGAGACAAGGACTTTGGCAGTTGCCCATTCAAGAAGATGGCGTCTTTTGGAGTTTATTTCAGAGATTTTCTAGTTTATTCTGTTACCATATCTTCCATTTTTTCCCGCAAGTTTCTAAATGAAGTAAGTACGATCATGTGTTATTACTTGCCAGAAGAAACTAAGCGTTCTCGTTATATTCCTGGTACAACCTAAAGATCATTTTCAGGTCAGAAGTGACCCATTACATTGTTATTGTTGTTGCTCTTGCTTGTGGTGCTTTGGCCCAATAATCACCTGAACGTGAATCTGAGGGATTGCATACTGAAGCAGCTATATTGTAGTTCACCAGCCACCTCTCGGGCGATACGAAGGGTAATGTATAACCGAACAGAAAACCCACCCAACTAAATTGGTGCGTGAATGCCTCCCTCTCTTTGGCCCATCTTGTGAAAGTATTAATAAGCAAGTTTCATCAACCTCTTCAGTACGATTATATTAGGTTTCATAAATTTTAAGAAGGAATTCCTCGTAATCATAGGACGAACAACTCCTTGTTACAAAGTACACTGATTTCCGTATGTTCTACCTACCTAACTTTTACAGCAGGTGAAATATCGGAGCATTATATCCATTACTGAAACTGATTTGAACGACATTATACAGCAGTTTTGACCAAATCTGAACCTTCTTTAGATCAAAATTAAGTATTTTAAATGGCCAAGCAGGCTGACCAGCATTTGCTTATCATTTATATCTGTGAATGGCAGGTTTGTTACTTGTGCTTTGTATTGCAATATTTCAGTATCAAACATATCATCCAAGAGTACAGTTAAGTACAGCATGGAAAATTACATCGAGAAGAATGAAGTATTAGACAGCCCCTTGAGTCAAACACAACACGGAGCACGAGTCTGGTAATAACTATTATTCATATACAGTAAATAGTTCCACTATGCTGGTACTCATCCATTTAAGTAACTGACGACACACTAAACCATTATATATTTAATTATATGTATCCACATTTACATATGTACAGTATATATCCACACACACACACACACACACACACACACACACACACACACACACACACACCTTTTTTTTTTTTACGTGTCTGACTCTGGGCAAAGGTTTCAGGGCCTATTCCCATGTCCAAGTAGTCCTACTTGGGGCCCAGTAGTCCTCCTACATCTCCACATGTCACCACTTCGACGATTTAAATAATCGACGGCCAATCAGCAGCTGCTATTCAAACACACCCTACTCAGCCCATGCATCTCAGATGCATAGGTCAATCTAACAGACTATAGGCTGTCTTAAGTGCAATCTCCCTAACACCCACCATCCATCCTGAATACATGCTAGGGGTGTCTCATACAGGACTGATGTACTGGTATTAGCGGGAATACTTTTATGACGTGTTGGGCCGGTTATTTGGTAGATCTGAAAAGTCTGTTTTTTAAGAAATTCAAATCCTTAAACTGTTCCCTGCCCCAGCCGGGATTCGAACGTGGGTCCATTAGGACTGCAGGCCGCCTCTCTACCGATTCTGCAACCGCCTCCCCAATTGAGAGACAGAGAGAAAGAGATCAGCACATCTGCAATGCATCCATGGCACCGTAATTTTCATAAAATACAAATAAAGATGTAGATGACACCCGCCATAATTTTCTTTCGATATATTTCTCCGAATTTTCGGAGACCTCATTTGGCACAAGATAGTAATTCAACTTAGACCAATAGTTTCCTCTGTTAAAACAGCGGAGTATAACTGCTAAATTTCTACAGCCTCTTGTGACACCACTCACCGTTAATGAGTTTACTGTTTCGAAATCTAGTAGTTCTGTGAGAGAAATTTTAGCCCCAAAATACCAAAGGAGTATATATTAACTAGTTATGATGCTGAATCTTTGTTCACGAATGTAGCTCTTGATGAGACTTTGGATATAATTTTGGAGAATTATGAACCGTCAGACTTATATATATATATATATATATATATATATATATATATATATATATATATATATATATATATATATATATATATATATATATATATATATATATATATATATAAGTCAGGAGCTATTTTGGAGACTGTTTAAATTTACCACTTCTGAATCTTGCTTTCTTTTCAACAGTAAATTATATAATCAGGTTGACGGTGTCACCATTGGGTCTAGCTTAGGTCCAGTTTTTGCTAAAGCCTTTCTGTTGCAATAAGGTTAAATGACTAAAGGGATTGTTCGACTGATTTTTTGTCTATTTAGTATAGAAGATATATGGATGACACGTTCCTTATTTTCAAATATGAGGGGGATAACCGTAGATTTTCAGCATTTGAATAGTCGACATAAAAACATAAAATTGACATGTGAAAAGGAAGATAATGGCTCACTGTCATTTTTGGATATTCTTATTACAAAGTCCAGTATTGAGTTAGTTACTGAGGTCTATAGAAAACCTATATACACAGGTCTTGGATTAAGTTGGTTTAATGATTGTCCTCAGATCTGTAAGATTAATTCAGCCAAAACCTGTTAAGTAAGACCTATGATATCTGCTCCGGCTATATGACTTTTCATGAAGAAATATGTAAATTAAGAAGCTACTTTGTAAGTAGCACCCATAAGAAAGAATTGTTTGACTGTATTATCAGGAAATTCCTTAGCAACAAGCTGTCACAGGATGTTAGAAAAATGGGGCGTACGTACCTAAGTTGGTGAAATATGTTAGGATGCCATTTTACGGTAAGATTAGTTATGAAAATCGGAAGTTAGTTATTAACATTTTAAATAGTTGTCCTGTTGTAAATTTTAGGATTATCTTTATCAACGATTTCAAAATAGGATCTTTTTTCCAACTTCAAGGATCGTCTTTCGGACCCTCTGTGCTCGAATATTGTTTAAAATTCACTTGTCCTAGTTGTCAGGCTAGGTATGGGGGGTGCTCCGGTAGGGCATTCCGAATACGAGCATTCGAGTACACTGGGAAAAGTTACAGGTCTGGGAAGTTTTTGCATAAGATGACCTGCTCTGCGGTTAGGGATCATTCACCGAACAATGATCACCCTTTCACAAAGGATGATTTTCAAATTATTGGAAGGTTTGGAACTCTCGGGAATGCATTACTGGGAGAAAAACTGTTAATTAAAAAGCCTGATCTGGAATTAAATCTTGCAGATAATAGTTAGTGCTGTGATAGGGTTTCTCGTCTGCTTCAGTGTTCCTTACTCTTTGTTCCGTTGCCGATGTCTAACCCGTCCCTTCTTCTTGTACCAGTTCCTTACGAGCCTTATTCAGTATAGGACTCCAGTTTAGTGAGCTTACTGTCTTGGGATTTTATTACCTATTGGTGAGTTTTATTTCTGTTCATTGTTTTTGTGTAATAATTATACATATGTGCATTTTTGCTGTAGCTTTTTTTTTCTTCGCTATTTATGCTATAGGTTTGGTAACTTTGGTTTATGTTAATTTATATTTTTTGTTCATGTTCTTCATGTTAATGATGTGTGAAACATATCAATATAGAAAATGGTGAACTTTAGATCCATAACTGTCGTAGTATAAGGAGTATCGCTCTTTGGTTGGATCCCACACATGCACCCTGATAATGGCCACGTGAGGTGTCCGAAAAATAATATCGAAAGAAAATGCTGGCGGGGGTCGTATATATATATATATATATATATATATATATATATATATATAATATATAATATATATATGTATGTATGTATTATGGCAGATGTTTAAGAGTGCTGTGGTGGGGCATGCAGAAGAGGTGTGTGGTGTGAAACGTGTGGGTGGTGGTGTAAGAAGAGGAAGTGAATGGTGGTGCGAGGAAGTAAGTATGGCTGTGGCTGAGAAGAGACGTGCATATGAAGTGTGGCTGCAGAGGAAGGATGAGATGTCATATGAAAGGTATAAGGAAAAGAGGAATAGAGCGAGAAGGGCTGTGCGTGATGCTAAAGTGGCAGCAGATGAGAGGTGGGGTAGGCGGCTGACAGAGAATTTTCAACAGAATACGAAAATGTTTTGGAAGGAGGTGAAAAGGGTGCGAAAGGGAGAGTCTGGGAAGGAAGACCGAGTAAAAGCAGAGGATGGAAGGATGTTAATTGAGATGGATGCAGTAAGGAAGAGATGGGCGGAGTATTTTGAAACATTGTTAAATGTAGAGGAGGAAAGGGTGGCTGAGATTGTGGCGGATGGAAGGGTGCAAGGAATAAATGTGTTGGGAGAGTTGAATGATTCTTTGATTACGAAGGAGGAAGTGGAGAAGGCAGTAAAGGAGATGAAAACAGGGAAAGCTGCAGGTATGGATGGGTGTGCTGTGGAATGCCTGAAGGGTGGTGGAATGACTATTGTTGACTGGTTAGTAAGATTGTTGAATGTGTGCTTTGAGAAAGGTATGGTGCCAATTGACTGGGCAAGTCCTTGTGTGGTCCCGTTGTATAAAGGCAAGGGTAATAAGCATGAATATACTAGCTTTAGGGGTATAAGTCTGATAAGTGTTGTAGGTAAGGTGTATGGTAGAGTGTTAATTATGAGAGTTAGAGAGGGTACAGAGGGAGTGATTGGTGATCAGCAGTGTGGCTTTAGGAGAGGGAGGGGATGCGTTGATCAGGTGTTTGCTGTGAGACAAGTGTGTGAAAAGTATTTAGCGAAAGGCAAGGATGTGTTTTGGGCATTTATGGATTTAGAGAAAGCGTATGATAGAATTGATAGGGAGGCTTTGTGGACTGTTTTAAGATTGTATGGACTTGATGGTAGGTTACTAAAAGGGATGAAAAGTTTTTATGTAAATAGTAGAGCGTGTGTAAGAGTGGGAAATGCTGTGAGTGATTGGTTCCCCGTGAGAGTGGGGCTGCGACAGGGATGTGTGATGTCCCCTTGGTTGTTTAATATTTACATGGATGGTGTTGTAAGGGAGGTGAATGCAAGAGTTTTAGGTGGAGGTCTGAGTCTGGTGAATGTTGATGGTGGAGAGTGGAATCTGAAGCAGCTGCTGTTTGCAGATGATACTGCACTGATGACTGATTCAGAGGAGAGATTGAGACAGTTGGTAGAGGAGTTTGGAAGGGTGTGTGAAAGGAGGAAATTGAAAATAAAAGAGAATAAGAGTAAAGCGATGAAGCGTACGAGGTTGATAGATGGTAGGGGGATGAATATAGTTTTGAATGGTGAGTTGCTTGAGGAGGTTGAGTGTTTTAAATATCTAGGGTCACATGTTGCTGTAGATGGAAGAATAGATGCAGAAGTGAAGTTTAGAATAAATGAAGTAGGAAAGGTGCTGGGAGGAATGAAAAAAGTGTTTAAATGTCGTTCGCTTAGAATGGATGTAAAGAGAAGGCTGTATGAGGGTGTTGTGATACCGACTGCGTTACATGGGGCTGAAACATGGAATATGGGTGTAGCAGAGAGGAAAAGTTTGAATGTAATGGAGATGAGGTGTCTGAGGAGTATGTGTGGAGTGACGTGTGTGGATCGGGTGAGAAATGATGAAGTGCGAAGGAGAACTGGAGTTGTTCGGGAGATGGCTGGTAGAGTTGAGCAGAGGGTGTTGCAATGGTTTGGGCATATGGAGAGAATGGATAATGAGCGATTGGTGAAAAAGATAACTAGATCTGATGTGAGAGGTGTAAGGCTGAGAGGAAGACCACGAATAGGATGGATGGACAGTGTGAAGGTAGCACTGAATGCGAGAGGGATGTCTGTTGAGCAAGGAAGAGTGGCTGTGCATGACAGAAATAAATGGAGAGAAATTGTGAATGAATAAGTGATGACGCAGCCCTGAGGGGATATTCTCCTGCATTTTGGTCTGATCACCTAGTCAGGTCAGGTGCGGGTAAGAGGATGGGTCTGTTATGATGTGGCAGGGGTAAACCAGTTCTGCTGTCGGGCCCTGCTGTGGATGTCACTGATTGCATTGCGCAGTTGACCCTGTGCGGTGTGGTGCAGTGAGGATCTGTCCGTTCTCCCCTTTGGGGCTAAGATGTGAATGAATGTGTTTGAATGGATGAGTAAATGGGGAGTGTGTCGTCCTGTCTCGACTACCTCCCTTTCCTTGGGAGAAGCAGCCTAGGTATATAGATAGATAGAGATGTATTATGTATATATACTATCTATCTATCTATCACATGGAGAGACAGGCTGACGAATGAGGATATAAAGGAGCGTTGTGGTGTGGATGTGGATGTGATAGGAAGCGTTATGAGGAACACACTGAAGTGGTTTGGCCATGTGGAGAGGATGGAGGGTGAAAGACTGACGAAGAGAGTGTATGTGAGTGAGGTGGAGGGGGGAAGAGGGAGAAGGAGGCCGAGAATGAGATGGAGGGATGGGGTGGAGAGGTATATGAGGGAGGGGGGGGTGAGTTGGGAGCGGGGCAGTGAAATGGCGGGGGACAGGGCGACTTGGAGGCGATTTGTTTGTGGCCACCCCAAAAGGGATTGAGGCGTCTGGCAATAGATAGACAGATGGACAAAGGAAAAGGGGAAAAAGAAGTGTGTGGTAATCATAGGGGCATCTGTCTTCTTAGTATAATAGGGAAAGTGTATGGTAGGACACTTATTGACAGAGTTAGAGAAAGAACAGAGGAATTAGTTGGAGAAGAACTGGGAGGCATTAGGAAGGGAAGAGGTTGTGTAGATCAGATATTCATTCTTAGATCTTTAGTGGAAAAGTTTCTAGAGAAGGGAAAGAAGTTGTATGCGGCTTTCATGGATTTGGAGAAACCATATGACAGGGTGAATAGGCAAGGATTGTGGAAAGTATTAAGAATATATGGAGTAGATGGGAAGTTGTTGAATGCTGTGAAGAGTATGTATGATGGTGCGAAGGCTGCAGTCTATGTGGATGGTGAACTGAGTGAATTGTTCGCTTTGAAGGTTGGGTTGAAACAGGGATGTGTCATGTCTCCATGGTTATTCAATCTGTACATGGATGGGGTAATAAAAGAGGTACAAGGTAGGGTAGTGGATGTTGGAGTGGCCCTGGTGAGAAACTCCCTGTACTGTTGTTTGCAGATGATACTGTGTTGTTGAGTGAAGACGAAGGAGAGCTGCAAGGCTTGGTGGATGAGTTTGGGAGAGTGTGTAAGAAAAGGAATCTAAAGGTGAATGTAGGGAAGAGTAAAGTGATGGTCTGTGAGAGAGGTGAAGTCAGTGAATGTACAGCGAGGTTAGATGGTGAAGAATTGGAAAATGTGAGTATACGTTTAAGTACTTGGGTAGTGTGATGAGTAAGGATGGAGGTTTGGAGGGTGAATTGCTTGAAAGGGTGCAGCAGGGAAGAAAGGTTGCTAGTTCCTTGAAAGCAGTGATAAGAAGCAGGGAAGTGAGCATGGAAGTGAAAAAGTTACTACATGACAGTATTGTGATACCAACTCTAACATATGGAAGTGAAGCTTGGACGTTGCTGGAAGGACACAAGTCAAGAGTGAGATCAGTGGAAATGAGTTATTTAAGAGGAGCCTGTGGAGTCACATGGAGAGACAGGCTGACAATTGAGAATATAAAGGAGCTTTGTGGTGTGGATGTGGATGTGATAGGAAGCGTTATGAGGAACACACTGAGGTGGTTTGGCCATGTGGAGAGGATGGAGGGTGAAAGACTGAGGAAGAGAGAGTATGTGAGTGAGGTGGAGGGGGGAAGAGGGAGGGGGAGGCCGAGGATGAGATGGACGGATGGAGTGGAGAGGTATATGAGAGAGGGGGGTGAGTTGGAAGCATGGCGGTGAAATGGCGGGGGACAGGGCGACGTGGAGGCGATTTGTTTGTGGCCACCCCGAACAGGATTGAGGCGTCTGGCAATATATATATATATATATATATATATATATATATATATATATATATATATATATATATACAAAAACACACACAAGAAGGAACCAAAGCCTAGGAGCCCGCATTAACAGTTCCTTCCAAGAAAAAAAAAAAAAAAACAATACAAAAGAGAGCCAATTTCAAGATCCGTTCATTTCGAGATGCCTGGACACACTGCGTTTGAAAGATTGGAGGTCATAGGAAGTAGGAAATACAGGCAGAGGGAGACAGTTCCAGAGTTGTCTTGTTGCATAAATGAAGGACTGGGAATAACTGTTAACTCTTGCATTAGAGAGCTGGACAGAAATGGGATGAGAGTTTGTTGCTTGATGGGTGCTATGCACCCATTATAGAGGTGGAGGGATGCAAGCAGAAAGTTCAGAAGTGCAGTGACCAAGGAAGTAACGATAGAAAAGAGATTAAGATGCAACAGTGCGGTGAAGAGACAGAGGTTGAAGGGAGCCAGTAAGAGGAGAGTTAATGGGACGAAAAGCCTTTGACTCCACCCTATTGAGAAGAGCTGTATATGGGGAGCCTCCCCGCACATGAGAGTTGTACTCTACACAGGGGCGAATAAAACCCGTGTTTAAAGTCAACAACTGTGCAGGGGTAAGGAAGGTGTGGAGTCGGCTTAGCTCACCTAATCTCTTGGAAGCAGATTTTACAAGAGATGTAATATGATCAGTCCGAGATAAATCCCGAGTGAATGAAACCCCAAGCATGTTCAAGGATGATGCAGGATTGAGCTGGATATTATTAAACATTAGAGGGTACTCCAGTGGAAAATTTTGTCAGGTTGATAGGTGTAGGAACTGAGTCTGATGTATTAAAAACAAGATTATATTTACCCCAGTCAGAGATACGAGCCAAGTCAGACACTAGGTGTGCCATGGCGTCATCCCTTGCTTGTTGAAGTAATTGCTGAGATGGACGTTGCGGGAACCGAATTGAAAGGTGAAGGGTGGAGTCATCAGCATACGAGTGGATGGGGTTAGATCTACAGCTTAGAAGATCATTGATAAATAAAAGGAAGAGTTGGTGATAGGACAGAGCCCTGAGGAACACCGCTGTTGATAGATCTAGGAGAAGAACGGTGGCTGTCTACAACAGCGGCTATGGAACGACCAGAAAGGAAGCTGAAGGAACAGACAGAACGATGGAAACCGTAAGAGGGCAGTTAGGAAATTACAGATTTATGCCAGACTCGATCGAAAGCCTTTGAGCTGTCAAGTGCAATGACAAAGCATTCGCCAAAGTCCCGAAAAGAGGATGACCAGGAGTCTGATAGGTGGGTAAGAAGATCGCTAGTGGATCATCCCTGACGGAACCCATACTGACAATCAGAAAGAAGGTTGTGGTAGGAAAGATGCTTTAAAATTCTTCTGTTATGAATAGACTCGAAAACTTTTGAGACACACGATGGTAAAGCAATTGGACGATAAATAGAGGGTTGGGAATAGTCACCCTTCTTTGGGACTGGCTGAATGAGAGCAAATTTCCAGCAAGAAGGAAAGGTACAAGTTGAAAAACAAAGGTGAAAGAGTTCACCTACGCAAGGTGTGAGCACAATTCTTGAGGACAACAGGAGGGAATGCATCAAGTCCATATGCCTTGTTAGTAATGAGGCCAGTGATGGGAGAAAATACATCAGCTGAAGAAATATTTTTGTCAGCCTCAGGAAGTCAGAGGGGGGAAGTATGTGGCTTAGCTTTTATCACATGACTGTATAGCAACACGGTGCATGTGTCCTATCTAAGAAGCCTAGCTTCGATTCCTGGTTACAGCGAAAATTACTATCCATCAATCTATCTATATATCTAAGTTGCTTCACCCCAAAAAGGGAGGTAGCTGAGACAGGACGACGCACTCCCAATTCACTCATCTAAACACACTCATTTATTCTTATCTTAGCCTTAAGGGGAGAAAGGACAGATCCTCACCACACCACACCACACAAGGGTCAACTGCACAATGCAGTCAGCAACATCCACAGGAGGGGCGACAGCAGAGCTGATTTACCCCTGCCACATCATAATGGACCCATCCCCTTACCTGTACCCGAGCTGATCAGCTGATCAGACCAAATGTGGGAGAATATCCTCTCGGGGCCACGCCATCATTTTTCCATTCAGTTTCTCCCCAGTCATTCCTATCACGCACAGCCATTCTTCCTTGCTCAACAGACATCCCTCTCGCTTCTTACGCTCTCTTTTCGCTGTCCGTCAATCCTATCCATGGTCTTTCTCACAGCCTTACACCTCTCACATCTGATCCAGTTATCTTTTTCACCAATCGATCATCATCCATGTACAGTATATTATTCATAATTTATTTATTTTTTATGTTGCTAGGAGGAGGCCGTAGCACGGGCCGAACAGGGTAGTACTCCCGAGGGGAATGGGAATGCTGGTGATAGGGAGAGCTGGAGCTCCTGTTTCACTAGCTATCTAACCATCCCCCTTTGCTGACCTTTTCAGTGTGACAGTAACATGGAGAGTAGACCAGCATAGTCTCCCAAACATTACCTCTAACTATCTATGCACTACACCACATGCACTTTACATTTCACACAACGTATCCCACTACGTTACAGGGGTTGGCGCCAGCAAGGGCATGCGGCCAGAAAACTTTGCCCCCGCTACCTAGTGGCGGACTTCTGGGGGGAGGCGTGGCGGGGGTTCCGCCGGCATAGATCATGGGTCCAGGGCGAGATGGGGCTCGGGCCTGTGCTAGAGGGTACAGGGCATTGCGAATCCCAGGCTGCCGCTTCCGCCCAATAGAGAGGGGCCCGAACCTGGGAGTAGCGTCCCAGGAGGCTGCCCTATCAGTGGGTGTATAATGGCGGGATAGTTGCAGTGCCAAGACGCGCTTGGAGGGTGTCCCTGCAGCTGTCCTGGCAGGGTGCCCCGAGGCCACTACCACAGCCACTGGTAAGCTGGTGGGCTAGGGGTCCCAGATCCATTGCCTGGACCTGGGATTGTGCGGTGAGTGGGACCTGTGCTGTGTCTGTCCCCATTTATTAATACTGAAGATGACCAAACAAAAAAGGTTTCAAAGCAAGCCTGAGGACAGTAAATCACCCATGGGGATGAGGGTGGGTTCATGGAATGTGGGAAGTTTGAGGGGAAGAGCAGGGGAAGTCGTTGAGGCATTCAGTAGGAGGTGGGTGGACGTGGCGTGTTTGCAGGAAGTCCGGTACAGGGGTGGATCAGCCAGAAAGATTGTTGGGAAGGACTGTTGCTATAAGTTGTTTTGGCAGGGGAGGACAGATGGATATGGAGGTGTTGGTGTGATGGTTGCGGAGAAATGGGTGGAATATGTTATGATTGTTTTGAGAGTAAGCGATAGGATATTGGTTGTGAAAATTCTGTTGGGAAGAAAGATAGCTGTGATTATATCGGCATATGCTCCACAGGCAGGATTGGATGAATCAGAGAAAGATAGATTTTGGGATGATTTAATACGTGTAGTGGGTGGTATGCGGGATGATGAGATAGTGATTTTGGGAGGGGACTTAAATGGTCATGTAGGTGAAGCAGCCCAAGGTTATGAAGGAGTGCATGGGGGCTGTGCATATGGTCTAAGGAATGCAGAAGGGGAAAGGATACTCGAGTTTGGGGAGGCAACGGACATGATTGTGTGCAACACATATTTTAGGAAAAGAGACAGTAGGTTAATTACGTATGAGTCTGGGGGAAATAGCAGTCAGATAGATTATTTTCTGGTTAGGAGGGCCGATAGGAGGTTAGTGAGGGATGTTAAAGTTATAGGAAGTGAGGAGTGTGTGCAGCAGCACAAACTACTGATTTGTGATATGGTGCTTAAAGAACAAATGATGAAAAAGATGACTTATGTACCTAGGAGGAAAATATGGAAGCTGAAAAACCAAGTAGTAAGGGATGCCTTCTATAGCGAGTTGAGGAGAGTGGTGGCTGAACGGGGAGCTGTAGACAGAGGCGTTAATGAACAGTACAGAGCCCTCAAGAACAATTTCTTGAGAGTTACTGATGTAACATGCGGCTGGACAAGAGGACCACCAAGACATAAAGTAACTTCATGGTGGGATGAGGGTGTAGAAGCTGCAATTAAGGAGAAAAGAAGGCTTTTCCGGGAATGGAAGAAGGGTGGTAGCAAAGAAGAATATTTGGCTGCCAAGCGTAGGGCTAGGAGAGAGGTATACAGGGCAAAGTCTGAGTCACAGAGACAATTACTTGATAACCTAAATCATGGGGAAAGGAAAAATATATTTAGGGTGGCAGGTCAGGTGAAGAGGGATAATCGGGATATTATAGGTGAGCAGTGTGTGAAGAATGATGAAGGAAGGGTAGTGGTGAACAGTGAGGATATTAAAGATGCATGGAGAGAGCATTATAACCGGTTGTTGAATGAGGAGTTTGACTGGGACAGGGAATGTTTGGAGCCAGCAGATCCAGTGTCTGGCCCTTGGCCTTTGATTGATACTGCTACTGTGAGTGAGGCAATAGGCAGGATGAGGGTGGGGAAGGCAGCAGGTGTGTCTGGGTTGACTGCCGAAATGTTGAAGGCCTCAGGCGATATAGGGGTGAGTTTAGTCACTGACCTGATAAATAGGATTATTTATGAGTGTGTTGTCCCAGATGATTGGCTGAAGAGTGTAATTGTAAATGTGTATAAAGGAAAGGGTGATGCCCTGGAAAGAGGGAATTATAGAGGTATAAAGCTTTTAGATCAGATAATGAAGGTGATGGAGAGAGTTTTAGAAGGTATGATTAGAGAAAGAGTGAATATTGATGAGATGCAGTTTGGGTTTATGCCAGGTAGGGGGACCACTGATGCCATATTCATTGTTCGACAGCTTCAGGAAAAATATATTGGTAGGAGAAGGGATCTTTATTTTGTTTTTGTTGATTTGGAAAAGGCCTTTGACAGAGTCCCTAGAGAGGTGGTGAAGTGGGCAATGAGAAAGCTTGGCTTGGAGGAGTGGCTGGTTAGGGTGGTTATGGCCATGTATGTGGGTGCTCACACCCAGGTGAGAGTGAATGGAGATTTGAGTGATGAGTTTTCCGTGAATGTTGGTGTGCATCAGGGGTCAGTCTTGAGTCCCATGTTGTTTATCATGGTACTTGAAGCCCTTTCACGTGACTTTAGAAACGGACTCCCGTGGGAGTTGTTGTATGCTGATGATTTGGTGTTGATTGCAGAGAATGAAAGGGAGGCGGAGGAAAGGTTTAGGAAGTGGAGAGATGGTATGGGGCAAAAGGGTTTAAGGGTAAATGCAGATAAAACAAAAGTGATGATATCTAGGGTTGGTGGCGGTACTGTCAAAGACGAGGGAGAGTGGCCATGTGCAGTTTGCCACAAGGGCGTGGGAAGTAATTCCATCTTGTGCGGTGTGTGTGATAAATGGGTGCATAAGAGATGTAGTGGTATCAGAGGTAGACTGCGAGATAATGCTGATTTTATGTGTACGGCGTGCCGGGGTGAGCAGGTGGAGATCGTCAGACGTGAAAGAATTGAACTTGCTGGTGAATCTCTTGAGTGTGTGGAAGAGTTTTGTTATTTAGGAGACATGTTGTGTGCTGGAGGTGGGGCTGGAGCTAGCTCTGTGGCTAGGGTGAGAAGTGGCTGGAAGAAGTTCAGGAGCTCTTGCCTCTCCTGACATTGAGGGGGCTCTCCCTACGTGCTAAGGGGTCTTTGTATGCAGCGTGTGTTAGGAGTGTAATGCTGTATGGCAGTGAGACCTGGGCAGTGAAGGAGGAAGACATTCGCCGGCTCAGACGTACAGAAATGACAATGATTAGGTGGATGTGCAGTGCGTCCCTGTGTCCAAGGCCTGGAGGGGCTGGGTTTACAATGGAAGAGTTGAGAGGTAGGATGGGACTGGAGTGTATTGGTGTTGTGATGAGGAGAGGTAGATTGAGGTGGTTTGGACATGTGGAGAGGATGGGGGATGATAGTTGGGTGAGGAAGGTGAGAAGTGTTAATATTGGGGGTGGGGTTATGAGGGGTAGACCGAGAAAGACATGGGACGAGGTCATTAAGTGTGACCCTAGGGTTAAGGGACTGAACAGGGAGGCTGCAATGGATCGTGCAGCATGGAGAGCCGCCATTAGGTGACCAAGGCCGACACATGCAAGCATGTTGGAGCCTTTAAAAACGAAAACGAAAACGAAAACGTTGCGTGTGCTCGTGAGCGTGTGTGTGTGTGTGTGTGTGTGTGTGTGTGTGTGTGTGTTTGGTGTACGAGCGAAAAATTACGAGTGGAGATGCCAATGCCCAGCCCTTTCAGGCAAGATCAGAACATCGTGGGTTTTAGAGGCTAATAACCTCTTGCTGAATAAAACCAAACAAGTGATTTTTAATCTGAATCTTAGGTCGATCAATTCAATTTACATTTTATGATTCACAAAAACGTTATCGCACCATAACACTTTGCAGTAGGGATAAAAACTTCAAAAAGGTTAGCTCGGTTGGTGTAGGACAAAGCGTTGATCATACTGGATCTTATATATATATATATATATATATATATATATATATATATAGCCGAGCGTTCCCAAAAATGTGTTCGACTGTAGGGATTTGAAGAGGAGAGAATGTTCAAAATGTTCTTGTCGTGGATGGCAGGAGAAAGATAAAGATGAGTCTAGGGTTTGACTGCAATTTTATTCTCCAGAGGAAGTTATCTTCACAAGAGCAGGACTGAGGCGACAACAGTTTATTTTTGCTAACTCCGTGCGCTCTCCTGCCTTTCCCACCGTGCTTCTCTCTCTCCTAACCTCTTCTGCTCTGTCTATCTCAGTTCCCCTGTATAGGACTGGTTGGGTCATGCATGAGGGCACGTGTCAAGGACTTTCCACGACTGTGGAAGTTTCCCATCCGGTGTTGTGCTGTGTTGCGTACGAAATTCCCTAGCTAGAATGTGCATTGCTGTTTCCTCTCGATTTCTCGAGCTTAAGCATGACTTTCTTCAAACCTCAATAATATATGTTAACAGCATCTGCGTTACTAGCTATTAAGTAGTGTGTTAAATTTTATTGTCCTGACATCGCTCTGTCACGCCAAGCTGGTGTTCCTACAACAGCAGGTATTAACAATTTACATATCCTGTCATAATCTATTAATACATGATATTCCTTAGAAAACAGGACAGACAAACTAATATTGTAGAACCATAACACACTGTATGGAGTAAATACATGGTAATAAAAATTGAACATAGACCATTGTATTGCAGTTATAATGTGTATATGCATTTATACAATGGTAACATAATGGCAGTACCATGCCAAGACTATAGTAAGAATCAGTCATATCCAAGGTACCTATTGTCTATCTATCTATCTATATCTGTATATATATATATATATATATATATATATATATATATATATATATATATATATATGGGATATATTAATATTGTTATATGAAATGGACACATATATATCAGTTTATGATTTATGCACAGTTAGATTAATATTAAATATTATGTTACCCCTTAATTTTCCTTCATTTTTTTATTTGTATGTATAATTTACAATATTTTCATAGTACACACATATCCCTCAGGGGATCTCACTTGAATGTTTACGCTTTCTCCCGTAAATACTGATTCCAAATTTGCAATCTTTACTTGCATTCTGTGCAAGATTATAATGATAAGATTATAAAGACAATTGAAGCTGGGCTGTACACATGATACGGATTGAAAATACTTATACTTGATTCTTCCCAGGATTTCATTGTTTGACTGATTAATTGCATAGGTTCAAACTTAGGTGAATTCAGCTTAATATTTGTGCTTATGTTTAAGTTCATCTCAGGCAGTGGTTGGAAGTATTTGTGTGTGTTATTAAAGATGGCATAGTGATTGTTTGTAGCTAAAGCGGACAAAGATGGCGTAAGTACAGCACAAGTATGAGATGGTGGTGTATTTGGACAGATTACGAAAACTTATGTGTTATGTATGAACTGTGAATACTCGATGCGCTGATGGTGAGTGAGTTTCTCTGGAGCAAATGTAAAGTTGCAATGCTGATGAATGTCATGATTTCACATGGTAGCCATTTCACAAGGGACTGTTCCAGTAGGCTGAAACGTGAAAATGTACGCAGGACAAAGGTGAACAGCATGTAAGGATGTACGACACTTTCGTTCAATCGTTGATTCACTAGCGAAAGTGACAGTGTCCTGTCTCTTGGAGACCATGATGAGTTCGGTGTTGGTATTGATGTTGATGATGATCAAGATGCCATTTTTCTTAGAAGGAAAATGATATATTTGACAGAGTGTGAACAAATTATCTGTTATGAATGGTGTATGATCTGTTACTGATGTAGTTATAGTCTTTTCTACAGTAAGTATGGATAATATAGCATGAGATTCCTGTCCTGAAACAGATGTTGTTGTTGTTGTTGTTTACAGATTTCCTGCACCTATAGTGCAGGCAGGGCCATACATTAGCCCGGTCAGTGGGGTATGGGCTGATAAAAAAATAGTAAGGGGGGAGAACAAGGCCTGGGGATTGCCCAGCACACCCCCTGTCTCCTGGTTGGCTTTGTGGTGTGTGTGGAAATAGATGCGTTCGTTCGTTCGTTCGAAGATTTCCTGCACATATAGTGCAGGCCGGGCCATACATTAGCCCGGTCAGTGGGGTATGGGCTGGTTAAAAAATAGTAAGTGGGGAGGACAGGACCTGGGGATTGCCCAGCACACACGTCCTGTCTCTTGACTGGCTTTGTGGTATGCTTTGACTGATTATTTGACGTAGATCGTGAACTGGAAGTAAGTTAATGGTGAAGTTGCCATTACCAGCAATTGCAATACCTTTCATCAAAGCTTGATAACAAGTCCTGGTGTTGTCTAATTGAAGTATTATTATGCCAATATGTTCCATGACTAGTGAGAAGTGTTCAAAAAGTGTCATGTTTCCTTCTATTGCAAGTATTTTGTTCACACTCGGTTGAGTTATCCTTTCTGCCTTCCTAAGATTATTCACAATCGTCATCATTGCCGTGTTTTGATTGTCAACTAGTTTCTACTGATATGTTAATACCTGAGCTATCTTATTAAATTTGTTGTTTATTTCTTGAAGATCGTCTTCCATAGCCAATCCAAATATATTCCCTAGAATTGCACTACCCCAGTCAACAAATCGCGCCTCTCACGTGTATCTGTGATATTGTTCATGTCCCTAAAAGTCTCATTTCCACGAGATAGAATATCTTGGATCATGACGAGCAATGTAGTTTTTGCTTGTTCTAATTTCCATTTTGCTAACTTCATGAATTCAGTTACGTCGTTCGTGTTATGAGCTTCTGAAGCAGAACTTATCGTAGACTCCAGTGTCCTCATTGGCTTAGTAATGTTCTCCAACAATACCAGTACTTCATGTATGATATCCAAACTAATTTCAGTATCCATGATATCTTTCACAATTACCGTCGAGGCCGTTGGGGCTATAAGGCATCCTTGCCTTATTATATGTTGAGGGTCTAAGTGAGCTGATCCTCTTGCTATATAGATGAGAATCCATGGTGTAAGTCTCCTCATCGTTGCCTACCCTCCAAAAAAAACAAAAAAAACAAAAATCTATTAATTAGTTAATCCAGTCATGCTGAGGTCGATGATAGTGATGATGAGCATTATAAACTGGCTCTTGGTGAACAATAACTATGCCCGTTGTGTCACTTATAGGAGTTTAAATCGATACCTAGATCATGTAAATGCTGTAATGTGCCATTTGTAGCAATTGTCGCACCTATTTTTCTTTGTTTGTTATGCGATCTTAAATTATTTCTGTATGTGTTAATTTCTTCTAGTTTATTTTCACCTTTGTGTTCAGTTTTTCGGTGGTGTCTGAGGTTACATAATTGCTGGCTGAATTCCTAGGGACCCTTTTTAAATGATCAACATGAATTTGTTTTTCTTCGCCACTCGACAGTGACTTAATTACTACCTTGTTGGCTGTCTTCTTAATTACTCTGTATGTTTCCCTACGTGTTAAGTGGGGTTGGTGGAGGATTAGTGCCCCTCCCTGTAAAACAATTAACTCTAAGCCCTTGGCCACCCCGTTTGGGATACATGGCATCTGGCAATGAATGAATGAATGAGTCTTCAAATTTTGGTGATAGTTTATTGTCTCTAGTGTTAATGATGTTATGGACAATGTCTCCTATGCTGATAGTTGATTCTTTTACCTTTTTATTAAATGACCCTGCCATTTCTTCCTTGGACAATGATAATTGTCCATTCACCAGTTTGAGTATTTCCTGATATTCACGCAAACGGAGTTAGGGATAATCGTCATAATTGTTTCCAGGCAAATTTTCACCTTCCAGAAACTCATAAAGTAATTTTTTGTCTGCCCTATAGATAATGAAACAGGGTATTTATCTTATAGACTTGTTTACTGCACAATTAATTGATATATCCACTCTGGGAATCCAATAATCCCAGCTTGCATAATTTTCACTAAGAATGTGTTGTAGCACATCGAAAACTTTTTTTGTTTTGTCTCTCTACCAACCCATTGGATGCTGGGTGATAGGCTATGACACTGAGCTTTTTTATATTGTATTGTCTGCATATTTCTTGTACGTTTTCAGAATTAAATTCACCTCCATTATCACTCTCGTGTGGTGAATCTACAGATATTATGGTCTATGATTACCCTTGCCACTCTTTCTGCTGTCTTATCCTTAATTGGGACTAAAATCACATACCTTGAAAAATTATCTGTAGCAACGAAGAGATATTGAGTATTACTGTAAGGTAAGGGTAACTTAAGTAAGTCAACCGCGACAACGTCCCACGGTTCGTTAGGTACAGGATATTTCCCAATAGATGCTGGTGTTAACTAGTAGCCTTTGTGTCTCACACATGACTCTCATCTGTCTATGTGACCGTGTGTGTCTTTGCGTAACGATGGCCAGTAGTATAACATCCGGGCGTGTTTGACCGTCCTATCTTTGCCAGGATGTTCTGTATGTAGACTATCGTGTGTCGTACTTAAAACGTGAGGTATCATTTTATTAGGTACCACTAGTTGCCCGTTGTTTCTTCTATGATTTGGTTGTCCTGGGTTGATCCCGTATAAGGCATTGTCAACTACTGTGAATTGTTCGGGTGGTATATGTACCTGGGGTAATTGTACAGTATGTCCTTGCCACTCTCCAACTTGTATACAACTTTAGACCACATTGGATCAAGTCTCTGTGCTTTCGAGATTTCATCATGGATGGGGATGTTTTCCTTTAGACCTAATGTTGCGACATGAACTGTTGTGGGGTTCCTAGATAATGCGTCCGCAGCTAAATTTATTTTGCCTTGTATGTAGTGAATATGTACATTATATTTTTGAACCATATATTTTAATTTTGCTCTCCTCCCAGAGAGGAGTTTTTCTTGAGACTTGTCCACGAGCGGTTTATGGTCGGTGAATAGGTGTATTTCGTAACCATATACCAAATCTCGAAAGTTTTGTAATACAGAGACCACTGCAAGTGCCTCTAGGTCTGTAGTGCAATAATTTTTCCCTGCACCTTTTATTTGTCTGCTAGCAAACAAAATTGGGTGATTTTTTCCATGCTTATGTTCTTGCAGCAATATGGTCCCTAATCCTTTATGAGATGTATCTGTGCAAATTATAAATGGTTTTGTGAAATTAGGATAGGCTATGCAAGGAGCAGATGTAAGTTTATCTTTTAATTCATTAAATGCTAGTTTTTGTTCCTTTCCACACTGAAATACAGCTTATTTTTTTTCTACTAGGTGGAATAATGGTTCTGCCGTGTGAGAGAATTATTGTATGAATGATCTGTAGTATCCAGCTTGTCCTAAAGATTATCTTACTTCATCCATATTTGTGGGTTCAGGGAAATAATTTACTGTTTGTGTTTTCTCATATGTGGTGTGGATACCTTTTGCATCTAGTCTGTGGCCTAAGAATTTTAGTTCCTTAAAGTCAAATTTGCATTTAGACAACTTAATTTTCAAACTGGCATTGGCTAACTTGTGCAGGAGCTAGTCTAATTTCAGTGTTGCAATTACGATGTCATCCAGGTACACAAAGATACAATTTCCTAACATTCCTGATTGTACATAATTCATTAATCGTTGGAATGTGCTGTACCTGGAGCTGTCCTTATTCCCAACGACATTCTTTTATATTGATAAGTCCCTGTATTTACATAGAAAGCAGTGTATTTGCTCTACTCTTCATCAAGCATTATTTGATAATATCCATTAAGCAAATCGATTGTGGAAAATACATTACTTTCTGGTCCAATATTTTGCAAGACGTCACTTAACAATGGCATAGGAAACTGATCTGGGATTGTGTGTTGGTTTACTCTACGGTAATCGACCACCACACACATCACACTGTTTCATTTGGGCACAAAAAATAGTGGGGGATTCTGCGGGGAGGCTGATGGCTCAATAAGACCCATTTTTAACATTTCATCAATATATTGATTTGCAAGGGTACTTTGTGGGTGTGCTACCCTATATGCTGGTACATATATTGGCTGTGTGTCCTGGTGTACGTTAATTTTGTTTTTAATCAGGTTAGTACAACCTAAATTCTCTCCAGGTAATGCGCCTGTCTGTCGGTGTTTGTGTAATAAATCCAGTAGATCATTTTCCACATAAAAATTTCCCGAGTGAATCAAATTCTCTTTTATGCACTCTTCTTTCCATAGGTTTTATCTTACTTGATGTTCCACCTATTGTTACTTCACGTGTAAGAGCAGGACAAGCTTTTAAAGTGCATATAGAAGTCCCCCTTTTGATCTGCACTTCTTCATTCATCGGATTAATTAGGAACACGTGAGTTTCCCCATCGTTATTCACCTGACATAAGGCCTTTTCATATCGAGAGTCCCTTCACTCTACATGATTCTTCTGAGACAATAACAGCACTATTCTTCAACTGACTCTTTATGGTGATTTTCATATATGGTTTAGGTGGAATAACTACATCATTGGTGAGATGTGCATGAATTAATGTTGGAAGTTTACTGCCACCTCGGTCCCTGGGTAAAGGGGATGATAGGGATGGGAGGGTTGGTTTGAATGCATGTGTACCCTCGTCAGACTGAATCGTTCTGCTATGGTGTTTGATTGTTCCAACTCTCTTTGATTTTCTACCATTGTTGGGTGAAATTTCTGGTGAAATTTCGTCTATTAATTCCTTGTTATATTCTATCCCGTCCATGTATGGGAGTAATAGGCATTCTCTTTCCTCATGGTTGTCAAACTCAATAACATGTTAGCTCTTATTGCTAAGTTCTCTATTATAAAGAAATTAGCAGTGATTGTTCTCATACTCTCTGTTTGAAAACTGATGTCTAACTGTATCATGCCCTTTACAGTTATTTGTTTGCCATTTACAGCATATAAGTCTAAATTAGATTCCTCCACGAAGGTAACTTTCTTTTTATTTCAAAAAATCCTCTCTAATTCCTCTTGTGTTATTAAATTCACTGGTGAGCCTGAATCCAAGAATATGAAATATTTTGTTCTTCACAGGAACTGGATACCAAGATACACTTGTTTCCGTGTATGCTTCCTATATGCACTCTAGGATTGTTTTTCTTTATATATAGTCGTTTTTTGTAGTAACATGCCCTTCCCCGACTCAAAAACAGATACTGACCTTTCAATTGTTTTGCAATGTGACATCCAGTCTCCTGTGTTTCTATGCTTTCTGCAATATGGCTGCATCCCTTTCTCTTTATCTTCCTTGTGTTTAATATAACATTCAGATTTCATATGACCAGGATTTGCACAGTAATAACATAGAGTAGACGTATCTCCCGAATGTGAACCACGAGATGATTTTCCATATTTTGGTGTTTTTGTGGCATGGTTTCTGCTTGGACTACGTGCAAATTTTTTAGGCTGCCTGTGGCCTGGTGCTTGCGATCACTGCCTTGATATCAGCTGTTGTTTTGTTTATTTGTTCTCAGGTTTTGATCTTTTTTGTTCTGTACTTCTAAATGTACTCGTGACTGCCACTATGTCTGTAATTCCCATCCTGGTTGTACTGTGATTGTGATATTTCCCTCACTCCTGCTTTGCTGCAGTTCATCTCTACCTCGTTCATAAAATCTAACAAACACATTCCTTGGGAATAAGTAACTGTTTTTGCTATTTTTAGTACCCTATCAGGTACTTTACAAAATGCAACTACATAACCAAGGATGTCTACATCATGCATTGGTGACATCTTTCCCCTCAGCTGTTACCCAATTTGAGTTCTCTATACTGGCTAACAGCATTCTCTTAATTGTGGACACATCCGCTGTTATTTCACCTAAGACAGGGTTTGTGGTAGGTTGTTTCATAAGATCCACGATTTTATGCAATTGTGGAGTTATACCTGGCAAAAAATTAATACCTCCAGACAATTTCTTTAGGAATTCTGTTTTAAACCTTCATATGTCTGAGGTCGCAAAGCTTATCAGATCTAAGGAGATCACCAGCTAGGCACCTTTCTTAGTTAATCCTAGATGAGAAACAGCTGTTTTTTTCATTCTCATCTGTTATATCTTTTAACAAAAAGTTGCTCTGACTCATTTAGAAGTGCCACCACACCAATGCAGTCTTTGTCTGTGCCTGAGAATTTTGTGAGATGTTAATTCCCATGGTACACAAATACTTGATGTGAGGAAATTGAAGGTGTGCTGTTACTTCCGTTCGCCATTGTGTTTGGTCAGATTCACTTGAAGCTTGTCGTTATGAGAAGGAATTGATGCATATGTATTTCTGGACCTATATGTCTTATTGAATGAGTTTTCTACGTCAGAGAAAACTGTCCAAGAAACATCATTATTCTCAATTCCTCTCACAGGAGAAGCGTTTGTTTCATGATCTTTTGTTCGTGGAGAACTGTGTGTTAGTTACGTTTTCCTGTCGTCCTACTAACTGTGAATCGTCACTGGGTAATTCAAATTCTGTCTCCTATGGCAATAAAGTTGGTGGTGTTTGAATCATCCCATAATAGCACCAATCACTAATTAAGAGGCACATTTTTCTAAGGAATGTTGTCTCATGAAACACTTATTTTATATATGTGCTAACTGTACAGATAGGAATAAATGAATTATATATATATAGATAGATAGATAGATAGACAGATAGATAGATAGATAGATATACATATATATCTATATCTATCTATCTATCTATATCTATCTATCTATCTATCTATCTAGAGAGAGACAGTGCCGGATTTGGGATGTGGGGGACCTGGGGCCCATTTTGGTGGGGGGCCCATCGCTAGCATCAAATTAGCATGATGCTAAATGAAGATACATTTTTAACCCTCGCACTGTCGCAACGATATGCTCGCTCGCTCGATATGACTCGCTCCCGACGACCCATGATAAAGTGGGGCCCCTCAACTAGCGTTTCTTCAGCTAGCGTTTTCAGAACTAGCGACAGGATCGAAACTGTAACAGTCCCCATAACAAGCGCTGAAACTCCACAAACTAGGGTTTCGGAAGAATGAATTTTGGTCAAGATTAGTCAGAGTAGTTGATGTTGCCCCCAAGGTATTTTGACTGATATTATGTTTATACTGACTTTACCATATTGTAAACACACACTTGTGTCAGCTCCCATGATGAAATATAGGCTCCAGTAATGAATTAAATAGTTCAGTGCACACAAACATTAAGTCGTATGGATGTCAGTAAACACAGCAAGATACGAAGTGAAGCATGTGATCATACCATCAGCTGATCTCTTGTTTGGCTACACACCATATCTGATATTATTTTTAATATAATGCAATGCTTTCCTGGTCCACTGAGCTTTGCATTACTTAAATAATAATAACAATAATAATAAAAGTAGTCAAAACTAATTTTGATATTATTATTATTATTATTATTATTATTGTTGTTGTTGTTGTTGTTGTTAACAATAACCAGTACATGTTTTATATAAGTACAGGTAAATTTTTTCAGGGGTTAAAGGTTTTGACCAGCAAATAGGAGTGGAGTGCATCCTCCATCAATTTAGAATGTTTTGTTTGTCCGATCAGCTGATGGCCAAGCTTTTTTCCCGTTCGATTCATATCCCGGAAAATTTCCTAAGCAGACACAAAGAACAAATTTTAGAGAAATAAAAATTAGATAAAGGGACATTGGCACAAAGAAAAAAAGAAAAGAAAAAATCTATCTGTTGTTAAACGGTACCAGATCATGCTTATTCATTATCAGACGGATTTTTCATTAACAAATCGGCCCTGATCTGGTAGTGAAAAATACCAGATATCAAGTTGCCCAACGATTGGCGGGAGGCCCAGGGCCCAGGCCTCGTGGGCCCACCCCTGAGTCCGGCCCTGGATATATATATATATATATATATATATATATATATATATATATATATATATATATATATATATATATATGTGCGAGGGGCGTTCAAAAGTTTTGGCAAGAGGGTAATAATAGCAAAATTAATAGATATACACATTTATTGAAGCTCATACTCCTTCAAAATACTCTCCTCTAAGGTTTACACACTTCTGGAGCCATGGCATCCACTTAACAAAGCACTCCGAGTACTCAGAAACAGGTATACTCTTCAGTTCTGAATTTATCCTCCTGGCAAGGTCCTGTTCCCTTCGAAGAGGATCCCAGCAAATTTTTCTGACAACTTAGGGAATAGCCAAAAGTCACACGGTGTCAGGTCAGGACGGCACCGTGTGACTTTTGGCTATTCCCTAAATTGTCAGAAAAACTTGCTGGGATCCTCTTCGACGGGAACGGGACCTTGCCAGAGGATAAATTCAGAAATGAATAGTATACCTGTTTCTGAGTACTTGGAGTGCTTTGTTAAGTGGATGTCATGGCCCCAGAAGTGTGTAAACCTTAGAGGAGAGTATGTTGAAGGAGTATGAACTTCAATAGATGTGTATCTCTATTAATTCTGCTTTTATTACCCTGTTGCCAAAACTTTTTGAACGCCCCTCGTATATATAAATGTTATTGTTGGTAGATATCTGTAGGAGTATGTACGTAAGTTTATATATAGATGAAGTCGTGTTTGTTACTAGTGAGAGCAAAATGTGGTAAGAAATAAAGAATTAAATGGCATGGGAAAGGTTTTCAGGGTCAGTTGTGTTTTGATAAGTCAGGTCGTAACGTCACTCACTGCCTGTTTGCCTTTTTTTTTTTTTTTTCTAATCCTGTTATCCTCAATAACTATCGTAATTGTTACTTAGTTTGGATGTTGTGAATATGGTAATTGTAGCCGTAATTATAAAGCAAGTTTTATATCTTTGTGCAATGTGTTTGTCACTTTGATATTAGCAATACATTACTAAAAGATAGTGGTAATAGTCGTTTGTGAAGTTATAAACAAAAAAGGGGATTGTATGTTTAACCCCTTGTCTCCCAGAGTCCATGTGTGAGGGATTTTGCTGGAAGGGTGCTAGGCGTGCCGCCCTCCGCCTGTCGGCTCGTAGTCGCAAAGCACATAGGTCCCTATCCCTGGGTTCCCCTCTTTATTAAATTTAGAAAGTGCCCAGTTCCGACCCATACTGGGGACGCGAGGTGCAAAGGAGTTAAAGAAACTGGTAGATTTGTCAGTATTTAATCCCTTGGCTCCCAGAGTCCCTGCAAGAGGGATTTTGCTGGAAGGGTGCTAGACGTGCCACCTTCCGCTTGTCGGCACGTAGTCACAAAGCTCATAGGTCCCTTCCTTTGGGTTCCCTTCTTTATTAGATTCTAAAAATGCCCAGTTCTGTCCCATACTGGGGATGCGGGGCGCAAAGGGGTTAAGCTCTGGGAGAAATAGAGTAAAAGTGTATTCACCCACTAGCAAGTGCAGGATGATGTGATAATTGCTATGCTGGCATCATCATGCCCCATCACCCTCGAAGACTCAGCGCCATGGTGATGGAGCAGCGGTGAGTAATGGTGAGTGTGATCAGTGAGGTGAGTGGTGAGTCAGGTCTAGCGCAAGTGTTGCTGCGTTGTCTCTCCCATCACCACTAAATCAGTGCCTCCTCACTCTCTGCTGCGTTGTTGGTTTGCACCTACTTCCTTTCCTTTTCTTTTCTTCTTAACTTGTAGTGCTTGTGATTACCTGTGCAACGTTGTGATTGTAGTTTCTTGTTGTTTGGTGCGAACTTGTAGCTGATCTTGGTTACCGTCTCACGTGCTTGTAGTTCACTTGTAGAATCATAGTGTCTTGTTTTGACTGTAGAGTTGTTTCGTAAATTGTTTGTTGATAGTTAATAAAGACGTTAATCAGCTTTTATTTATCGCTGTCTTTTATCATTGTAGGTGTTCAGGGTCGTTGTCTGGTGTCTCTAAAATCGTAAGACGTCGTATACCGTAAACGTGTGGTACTTCTTGTTTCAACTGTAAAATTGTAGACATGGTTGGTACAATTACTGCCACCAAATAATATCGTAGCCATCGCCGAACGTTCCCAAAAATGTGTTAGACTGTAGGAATTTTAAGACAAGAGAATGTTCAAGTTGTTCTTGTCGTGGAAGGCAGGAGAAAGACAAAGATGAGCCTGGGGTTTGACTGCAGTTTTCTTCTTCAGAGAAACTTATCTTTACAAGAGCAAGAATGAGGCGAGAGCAGTTTATGCCTGCTAACTCCGTGCACTCTCCTGAACTTTTCCACCGTGCCTCTCATTCTCCTAACCTCTTCTGCCCTCTCTCCCATTTCCCCTGTATATGACTGGTTGGGTCATGCATGAGGGCATGTGTCAAGGGACTTTCCACGACTGTGGAAGTTTCCCAGCCGGTGTCATATTGTGCTGTGTGCGAAATTCCCTAGCTAGAATGTGCATTGCTGTTTCCTGTAGATCTCTCGAGCATAGGCACGAAATTCTTCAAACCTCTGTAATACATATTAACAGTATATACGTCACTGGCTATTATATAGTTGGTAATGATACTCATTGTCCTTCTATATATATATATATATATATATATATATATATATATATATATATATATATATATATATATATATATATATATAAGGACAATGAGTATCATTACCAACTATATAATAGCCAGTGAATATATATATATATATATATATATATATATATATATATATATATATATATATATATATATTGTTACGGAACAGAGAGAGATAATGAACACTTCAAGTGAGAATACTAAAATCACTACTGTCCCGCAAAGTTCCAGGTTCAAAACAAAAGACTTAGGTAAAATTACAAGTTAAAGTTTAATGCTCAAACTAACAGCTAAACATTCAGGACTCATAAGGATAATGTAATGGCAAAACAGGTTACATATATGGTTAACTGCAATAGCCTCTATTAACACGAAATTAGCAAGAGCAAATTTATCTAAGTCAGCCCTGATAAAATGAAGAAACCGGATAATGCTCAGTTAAAGCAAGATATAATATTATTACAGATACAAAATATTACTAATACTGGCTGACAGTATGGACCAATATGAATTATAAAAACTTTACCAGGCTTACGAATTAACGCCTAAGGCTATACAGTACAAGAAAAATGGTAATAACACTTATACTCAAATTATACAGCAGCTAGATGGCTGGAGACTTCCTGAGCACTCATAAAAATAATAATATACTGTACAGGGGAGGACAGAGATGTGAAAAGAATGAGGAGTAGATCTAAGTGACAACTAATGTAGAGACTGAGCTCATTATATAGGGGCCGGCGAGCTTGATTCAAGTTGTAAGAAGGACGCAGAAATGAAGGCATAGGGGAGGAAGAGTTGATAGTCCTGCTCTGAACAACAGAAAGAACGACTTACTCTACTATAAGGGGGAGAAGGGGGGAGTGAGGTAGAACACGCAAGCCTGGTCACTATGGAAGCCACGTGGCGAATCGTGAACAAACATGCAGCGTACTGTACATTAGGATCATACAAAGAATGATGCAATCGTGAACAAAACTGTATCATAAGTTAGAATTATACAAGGGATGATGAAATCATAGGCAATGTAACACCTCCCCACAAAGAAAATGAAAAATAAACAAAGGAAACTTTTTATTACTCTAAAACAATCTGTCTAAAGTCTAGATAAGCAATCTGCAATAACATTTTCTTTCCCCTTGACATGTTGTATGTATAATGAATACTCCTGAAGAAGTAGACTCCATCTTGGCAATCTCTGATTTTTATCTTTAAACTCACTAAGGAATTTCAGTGGGTTATGATCGGTATAAATAACTATGGGGTCAAAACCAGAACACAAATAAAATGAAAAATGCTGTAAACCCAAAATCAAGGCCAAAAGCTCTTTCTCAATAGTAGAGTAGTTCTTTTGAGGTGGAGTGAACTTCTTACTGTAATAAGATACAGGATGTTCAATACCCTGATCATCCTCTTGCAGCAAAACAGCCCCAGCTCCTGTATCACTTGCGTCAACAGCCATCTTAAAAGGCTTAGCAAAGTTTGGAGTAGCGAGCACTGGCTGACTTAATAGGATAGCTTTAAGTTTACTGAAAGAGGATTCACAGTTATCGGTCCAGACAAATTTAACTCCCTTTTTCAGTAGGTCTGTAAGTGGTGATACAAGAATTGAAAAGTTAAAAACAAATCTCCTGTAATAACCTACCATTCCCAAAAATCTTTGTAGCTCTTTCCTACCTTTAGGTCTGGGAAGATCACTTATAACCCGAACCTTAGCTCCTGGTGGTGCAACATGTCCATCACCAATTACGTACCCAAGGTACTGAACTTTAGTTTGACCAAACTCACACTTTGATAAATTAGCTACACGATTAGCCTGAACCAAACGCTCAAGAAATTTACTGACATGGCATAGGTGATCTTTCCAGTTGTCATTGAAGATTAGTACATCATCAATATAAACAACACACCCTGCCAAACCCTCTGTTACAACATTCATGAGCTTCTGAAAAGTGGCTGGTGCATTCTTCATACCATATGGCATTACAGAACATGCAAAAGTCTTTCCTAGTGTTACAAAACATGAGATCTCCCTAGCACGTTCAGTCATAGGTACTTGCCAGTATCCCTTTAACAAATCAAACTTACTTATGTACCTAGCCTTTCCGATCTTTTCTATGCAATCTTCCACGCGAGGGAGAGGGTAAGTGTCTGTTTTAGTTATCTGATTAACACATTTGTAGTCGATGCAAAGCCGATGTGACCCACCTGGCTTAGGGACTAGAGTGACAGGAGAACTCCACTCACTCTGACAGGGCTCAATCATCTTGTGGTCCAACAGGTAGCCAAGCTCCTTCTGGATGAAAGGAACTTTCACTGGGTTCACACGGTAAGGAGGCAGTTTAATTGGCTTTGCGTCTCCAACATCGACATTATGCATCAACTCAATGGTTCTTCCTGGAGTATCACAGAACACTTGCGGGTACTCCTGCAGTAATGCCGAAAACTCCTGCCTTTCCTCGGGAGCTAGATGAGAAAGCTTAGTCTGGAGATCATTCATGATATCAGGATTCTTCCCCAAACTATCACTCAGGCACATACTGCATGGGAGAGCTTCACTTGCATACTCGGGTGGAACAGCTACAGTGCAGACTGGGTTATTTTCGTCCTGCCTGTGATATAACTTTAGCATGTTGATGTGACAAAGTTGCTTGTTCTTTCTACGATCTGGTGTGGCGATGACATAGTTGACATCACTGAGTTTCTTCTCCACGAAATATGGACCACTAAACTTGGCTTGAAGAGGTTGCCCATGCACCGGTAGCAGAATCAAAACCTGATCTCCTGGCTGAAAGTGGCGTAACCTGGACTTCTTATCATACCAAGTCTTCATCTTCTCCTGAGCAGCTCTTAAATTCTCTCTCGCCAGCTGTAAAGCAGTGGACAGTCGTTCTTTGAACTTCATCACATACTCCAACAGGTTGACGTCATCTTCCTCCGACAGCCAGCATTCCTTGAGTAGCTTAAGGGGTCCTCTTACTTCATGGCCAAACAGTAGCTCAAAGGGTGAGAAGCCCAGTGATTCATTTGGAGAATCTCTTGCGGCAAATACAACGAATGGAAGACCTTTATCCCAATCTTTCTGATGTTCCAAACAGTATTTCCTGAGCATTGATTTGAGTGTTTGATGATATCTCTCCAACGCTCCTTGGGTCTGGGGATGGTAAGCTGAAGACGTGATCTGGGTGATGCCCAACTCTTTCAGAGACTGCTTGAAAACATTTGACATGAAATTACTTCCCCGGTCTGACTGTACCTTCTTGGGCAGACCAAACTTGGTGAAGAACCCTGGCATTTCCTTAACCACGTTCTTTGCTGAGATATTTCTAAATGGAATGGCTTCAGGATAATGAGTAGCCATATCAATCAGGGTCAACACATAAGAAAATCCTGAAGAAGTCTTAGGGAGAAGGCCCACACTATCCACCAACACACGGGTGAATGGCGCCTCAAAAGGAGGAATATCAACTAGAGGTGCAATATTTTCGGTCTGATTACACTTCCCCACAACTTGACAGGTGTGACAAGACTTACAATACCAGGAAACATCTCTGAAGATACATGGCCAGTAGAAGTGTTTCAAAATGCGTGCCACAATCTTTCTTTCTCCAAGGTGTTCTGCCAAACTGGAATCATGAGCCACTCTAATGATATCCTGCCTACAAACACAAGGGATGACAACTTGATGTACAACCTCCCATTCACAGTCGGCTGATGCTGTTGGGGGTCTCCACTTCCTCATAAGTACTCCTGACTTCATATAATAACAAGTAGAAGCACCAGCTGACTTTTCCTCACTGCAAGCAGAGTTAGCTAGACCTTTCAACTCAGGGTCAGCAACCTGCAACTCAACCAACTCTTGACGAGACAAATTATCAACACTACGGGGTACTGCCTCATCTGGTGAGTGGTCCAAATTAGCAAGAAAAGTGTCAGCTAGGATAACATCATCATCATCATTATCCTCTAAGTCACCAGTAACTTTAGACTTAGCCCTAGTGACGGCACATGCAGAGAACACATCAGGGATATCACAATCCTGGGTCGCAGACACTGGTTCACTAGACAACTGAGGAGCTGGACACACTTGACTTCCACCAATATCATCTCCAAGTAAGAAAGTTACACCTGACATTGGGAGTGTCTCAACAAACCAAACCATAACGGAACCATTAACAAAACCAGACTCTAAATTCACTCTGCACAGAGGGACAGAGAAGTAATTATTCCCTACACCTTGTAAGATTACAGTTTGATCAGAGGAATTAACATTAGAACCTAGAACACTGGTCAGCGTAAGGGATTGGCCAGCACCTGTATCACGATATATTTTAATTGATTTCCTGTCATTACTGTCCAGAGGACTGACAAAACCATCAGACAGGAAATTAGCACATGAACTATTGCAAGTGTCACCCACGTTACTGCTCAAAAGAGGAGCTTCATCATGAGAATTTAATTTACCCTTCAAAGCAGGTTCAGTTAATTCGGTTAAAGAATTCTGGGAACTCTCAAGGGTGGACACTAGACCAATTGACTGAATATTTAAAGACTCCTTTATGTTCACATCACGCTGTCTCCTGAAACATTTCTCCGTAGTATGACCAAGCTTACTACAATAAGTACATTTACTTTTCTAAAATCTAGAGGTGGAGCTGGTATTTACTTCCTGAGAAACATCATCTTTATTCTCTTTCCTGTTATCTGTACTCTGAGTAGAGGCAACGTACTTACTCTCAGGTTTCCTTTTTTCTTTAGAATATCTCTTGTGAGTGAGAACATATTCATCAGATAAAACCGCAGCATCAGACAAATTATCTATTCTTTTCTCTTCAAGATATAGGCTTACATCTTTATTAATACACCTTTTGAAGTCCTCCAGCAAAATCATCTGCTTAAATTTATCAAAATCAGAATTTACATTCTTAGAATTTAACCACTGCTCTAACAGATCTTCTTTGATTTTTGCATATTCAACATGGGATTGCTTATCTTGCTTATAAGTTGTCCTAAATTTTACTCAATAGGCTTCAGGAACAAGCTCATAGGCCTTAAGAATCAAGCTCTTAACTACATCATAATTATTAGATTGATCCTGAGGCAAAGATGCATAAGTTACTTGAGCTTTACCGGTGAGAACACTCTGAAGGAGTACTGGCCAATACTTTTTGGGCCAATTAAAACCTGTAGCTACCCTCTCAAACAACTGAAAATACTTTGTTAAATCAGATTCATTAAAAGGAGGAACAAGTTTAACATTTTTAGCGACATCAAAATCATCAGAGCTAGATGATCCAGTTCCACTTTATTTCATGCGATACTCATGGTCTGCCTGAATCCTAGCAAGTTCAATTTGTGCCTCCTGAATACGAGCCTGAGACTCAGCCTCTTTAGTTCGTGCCTGAAACTCAGCCTCCTTAGCACAAGCCTCCTGCAAGGCTAGCTGAAACTTAGCTATTTCAATCTGCTTTTTCTCATCTGGAGGAGTTACATTATACAAGCTTTTATTAATCATGCCAACAATTTGATCTTTAGAACGATGAGAGTGAACAGCAATTCCCAATTGTTGAGCAACAAGCTTAAGTTCATTCTTTTTTCTGTTTTCTACATCACACACTGTTTGCACATTTGACAAAAAATCTTTGTCCTCATCAAGAGTAGTAATAGTAGGCATCATGAATAAATCACAGTCACAAAATATCAAGCAATATCCTTATGATAATATCCTGAATATCCTGGCGAGGTCGCCAAATTAATGTTACGGAACAGAAAGAGATAATGAACACTTCAAGTGAGAATACTAAAATCACTACTGTCCCGCAAAGTTCCAGGTTCAAAACAAAAGACTTAGGTAAAATTACAAGTTAAAGTTTAATACTCAAACTAACAACTAAACATTCAGGACTCATAAGGATAATGTAATGGCAAAACAGGTTACCTATATGGTTAACTGCAATAGCTTCTATTAACACGAAATTAGCAAGAACAAATTTATCTAAGTCAGCCCTGATAAAATGAAAAAACCGGATAATGCTCAGTTAAAGCAAGATATAATATTATTACAGATACAAAATATTACTAATACTGGCTGACAGTATGGACCAATATGAATGATAAAAACTTTACCAGGATTATGAATTAACGCCTAAGGCTATACAGTACAAGAAAAATGGTAATAACACTTATACTCAAATTATACTGCAGCTAGATGGCTGGAGACTTCCTGAGCACTCACAAAAATAATAATATACTGTACAGGGGAGGACAGAGATGTGAAAAGAATGAGGAGTAGATCTAAGCGGCAACTAATACAGAGACTGAGCTCATTATATAGGGGCCAGCAGAGCTTGATTCAACTTGTAAGAAGGACGTGGAAATGAAGGCATAGGGGAGGAAGAGTTGGCAGTCCTGCTCTGAACAACAGAAAGAACGACTTACTCTACTAAGGGGGAGAAGGGGGGAGTGAGGTAGAACATGCAAGCCTGGTCACTATGGAAGCCACGTGGCAAATCGTTAACAAACATGCAGTATACTGTACATTAGGATCATACAAAGGATGATGCAATCGTGAACAAAACTGTATCATAAGTTAGGATTATACAAGGGATGATGAAATCATAGGCTATGTAACAATATATATATATATATATATATATATATATATATATATATATATATATATATACATATATATATATATATATATATATATATATATATATAAATATATATATATATATACATACATATATATATATATATATATATATATATATATATAATATTATATATATATATATATATATATATATATTATATATACATATATATATATATATATATATATATATATATATATATATATATTCATTCATTGCTAGATGCCATGTATTCCAAACGGGGTGGCCAACGGCTTAGAGTTAATTGTTTTACAGGGAGGGGCACTAATCCTCCACCAACCCCACTTGACAAGTAGGGATGCCAACAGCATCTGGTGTTCCCAGGTGGTCACCCATCCAAGTACTAACCAGAATATATATATATATATATATATATATATATATATATATATATATATACTAAGCTTTACAGCACCAGATGACCTCATGACCAACCTTTCAACGTCAACTGCAACACAGTAGGCCCACCTCCTCCTCCCATCCTACCATCAGAGGCGAAAGCTGCCATAAAGAAATTAAAGAGGGACAAGGTTCCTGGGGAGGACAACATCACCGGGGGCATTCTGCCTGCTCTTCAACAAATGTCTCATTGACGGAAGAGTCCCCAGCTGCTGGAGGAATGTGTCAGTAGTCATTTTCCACATGAAATATGACACAGCTGACATCAAGAACTATAGGCCAATCAGCCTCCTGCCAGTTACGTACAAGGTTTTCTCACAGGTCCTCCTCAAGAGAATGCTACATACCCTGGACCAACATAAACCAAGAGAGCAGGCTGGTTTTAGGTCGGGATTCTCTGCCATTGACCATATCCATATGGTCAACCAGTTACAAGAAAAAGTTAAAGAGTACAAAGTCCTATTCTATTTACCGTCGTTGACTACGAGAAGACGTTCGATTCCATCGAGTTCATCCCCCGATTCAAGGTCCTAGAGAGCCAGGGAGTTCACTTGACCTAAATCAGAGTTCTGCTAGACGTGTACTATGGCGCCTTCTCCTCCCTGAAGTCCACAGGGGCAGTGACAAGTAAAACTAGGGAGGGGAGCTAGACAAAGTGATAGCATCTCATTAAACTCTTCATACCATGTCTACAAGATGCCATAATAAAGAGAATAGACTGGGAGAACAGAGGACTAAACATGAACAGCAAGCATATCTCCCACCTGGTCTTAGCTGACGACGTAATCCTGATGGGCAAGTCACCAGATGAACTGGAGAACATGCTCATTGACATCTACGGAACCAGCAGCCCAGTTGGCCTCATCATAAATCTTGGCAAGGCCAAAGTGATGTTTAATGACCTTAATGACCACACCACCCGGTCCACAGAACAGTCGACGGAAAGATTATTGACGAGACTGGCAGCTATGTATACCTCAGCAAAAGGCAACACAAGATGACGGTACACTCCCAGAAGAAAAGAGAAGGATCACAATCGGTTAGGCAGTCTTCAGCGAAGTCAACAATATCATGATAAGCCTCAGGGCAAGTACGAAGAAGAAGAAAAAAGTGTTCAGTGAGTAAATGTTACCAGCCATGACATATGGCAGTGAGACATGGGCACTAAATGGCACCACAGTGGAGATGCTCGCAGTTGCACAGTGCAAGATGGAGTGCATCATGCTGGGCGTCACCCTCCGAGGCAGAAAGCGCAACACCTGAAACTAGCAAAATACATCATCAACACGATCAAAATTGCAAAGCACTGATAGCCTGGTCACATCGCACGGTTACTTGACAACTGATGGACCATCAGAGCAACAGAATGGATGCCATGAGAGTGGACCAGAAAACGTGGACGACCAATAACACAATGGAAGGACAACCGTACATGCCACCTGGGACCTGCGTGGTCAATATCAGCCAAAGACAGATGACTGTGGAGGTAGCCTATTGAGGGGTTACTCCTTCATGAGTGAAACAAGCCCTGAAATGATGATGATATTACAGTTAACCATATGTGCTGTTTGCAGTTTCCAAACTGGTAGGTGCTAGACTCATTAGATTCACAGAACCCCAGAAACATTTCTGATGTTTTTGAACATCACTAAATCAATGATAAATATATCCAAACTATTGCAGTGCTTCATAACGGTGTACATCAAAAGTTGACATTAGATGAGTCTGGTTTTCCTAAGATCTGAGGCCAGAGGCGTTAACTTTTTTAATGTGACGTCAAAACTTAGCAGATTGTTTCAAATAACCTCAACAGAAAAGTTGATTTGTTATATTCTGTAATATTTTGGCCAAAATTTACGAACTTTTTATTTTTTCCAGTCAGCACATGTCATATGTATGTAGCTGAGTAGGATTCACCAAAGCCAACCGACCAAAATCTTCTCAATCAGGTGTTGTTGTCCAAACCAGAAAGTGCCCCTCGTGATAAGGTATTCAGCAAAAGTTGCAACACTATGGACACAAAATATCAGATGCAGAGATGGAACTCCCGTTTGACATTTCACCTGTATTGCGAAACGTCAAAGAAACTTGGGACGTATCTATGTGCTTGGAGTTTCTTGTCTAATTACCTCTCATGCTTAAAAGATTAAGGAAGTTTGTATTTCGACTGATATGGTTAAGAGCAACTGAATAATCTAGTTACCTTCAAAGAGTTTTAGTAACCTTGGTTGGGCCGACCATTTGTACCAAGGTAGGCAGCGTCCAACTACAGCATTCCAAGGACCAGACAATTTGGCATTAAGAAAAATAAAAAAAAAATCATACACTGGCTCACACTACTGTACAAGCGATTTCACGTATGCTTAAGAAATTTGTTTGTTGGCAATGGGCGTGATGTTTTAAAAGTCGTCATCGTACTGAAGAGATACTGCACTTATGACTGATTCTAACTCCTTTATTATGCGACGTCTCTAGAAAACTGAAACAAATCCTCATAGCAGGAAGGATACTAAAAAAGGTTCATTGTCCTAATGGATAATTACTGACTATAGCCTATTCAATCGCTTCTGAAAATGCACTTGTGTATTAAATATTTATTATGTTACAATAACCGTTTCTTACAATAAGATTGCATAATATATATATATATATATATATATATATATATATATATATATATATATATAAATATATATATATATATATATATATATATATATATATATATATACAGTATATATATATATATATATATATATATATATATATATATATATATATTGTTACATAGCCTATGATTTCATCATCCTATGTGTAATTCTAACGTACAGTATGTTGCATGTTTGATCACGAGCGTGTTCAACCTCACTCCCCCCCTCCTCCCTTATAGTAGAGTAAGTCGTTCTTTCTGTTGTTCAGAGCAGGATTGTCAACTCTTTGTCCCCATGGCTTCATTTGCGCGTCCTTCTTACAAGTTGTATCAAGCTCTGCCGGCCCCTATATAATGAGCTCAGTCTCTACATTAATTGCCACTTAGATCTACTCCTCATTTTGTTCACATCTCTGTCCTCCCCTGTACAGTTGTTATTATTGTGAGTGCTCAGGAAGTCTCCAACCATCTAGCAGCTGTGTAATTTGAGTATAACTGTTATTGCATTTTTTCTTGTACTGTGTAGCGTAAGGTGTTAATTCTTAGGCCTAGTAAGGTTTTCGTGATTCATGTGTTTTGGGTGTCAGCCCTTATTAATAATATTTTGTATCTATAATAATATATCTTGCATTCACTGAGTATTATCTGGTATTGTCATTTTATCAGGGCTGACTTAGATACATTTACTCTTGCTAATTTCGTGTTAATAGAGGCTATTGCAGTTAACTATATATTTAACCTGTTTTTTGCCATTACATTATCCTTATGAGTCCTGAATGTTTTGTTGTTAGTATGAGCATTAAACTTTAACTTCTAATTTTACCTAACTCTTTTGTTTTGAACCTGAACTTTATGGGACAGTAGTGATTTTTAGTATTCTCACTTAAAGTGTACATTATCTTTCTTTGTTCCGTAACATAAGTTTGGCGACCTCTTATCAGGATATTCAGGATATTATCATAAGCATATTGCTTGATATTTTGCGACTGTGATTTATTCATGATGTCTACTATTACGACGCTTGATGAAGCCAAAGATTTTTTGTCAAATGTACAAACAGTGTGTGATGTAGAAAACAGAACAAAGAATGAACTTAATCTTGTTGCTCAACAATTGGGAATTGCAGTTCACTCTCATCATTCTAAAGATCAAATTGTTGGCATGATTAATAAAAGCTTGTTTAATGTAACTCCTCCAAATGAGCAAACGCAGATTGTAATAGCTAAGTTACAGCTAGCTCTGCAGGAGGCTCGTGTTAAGGAAGCTGAGTTTCAGGCTCATGCTAAGGAGGCTGAGTCTCAGGCTAAGGAAGTGGAGTCTCAGGCTCGTATTCAGGAGGCTGAATTTCAGGCAAATGCTCGCATTCAGGAGGCACAGGCACAGGCTCAGGCACAAATTGAACTAGCTAGGATTCAGGCAGACCATGAGTATCGCATGAAACAAGGTGGAACTGGATCATCTAGCTCTGATGATTCTGATGTGGCTAAAAATGTTAAACTTGTCCCTCCTTTTAATGAATCTGATTTAACAAAGTATTTTCAGTTGTTTGAGAGGGTAGCTACAGGTTTTAATTGGCCCAAAAAGTATTGGCCAGTACTCCTTCAAACTGTTCTCACCGGTAAAGCTCAAGTAACTTACGCATCTTTGCCTCAGGATCAATCTGATAATTATGATGTAGTTAAGAGCTTGATTCTTAAGGCCTATGAATTTATTCCTGAAGCCTATAGAGTAAAATTTAGGACAACTTATAAGCAAGATAAGCAATCCCCTGTTGAGTATGCAAAAATCAAAGAAGATCTGTTAGAGCAGTGGTTAAATTCTAAGAATGTAAATTCTGATTTTGACAAATTTAAGCAGATGATTTTCCTGGAGGACTTCAAAAGGTGTATTAATAAAGATGTAAGCCTATATCTTGATGAGACGAGAATAGATAATTTGTCTGATGCTGCAGTTTTAGCTGATGAATATGTTCTCACTCACAAGAGATATTCTAAAGAAAAAGGGAAAGCTGACAGTAAGTACGTTGCCTCTACTCAGAGTACAGGTAACAGGAAAGAGAATAAAGATCATGTTTCTCAGGAAGTAAATACCAGCTTCACCTCTAGATTTCAGAAAAGTAAATGTACTTATTGTAGTAAGCTTGGTCATACTACGGAGAAATGTTTCAGGAGACAGCGTGATGTGAACAAAAAGGAGTCTTTAAATATTCAGTCAATTGGTCTAGTGTCCACCCTTGAGAGTTCCCAGAATTCTTTAACCGAATTAACTGAACCTGCTTTGAGGGGTAAATTAAATTCTCATGATGGAGCTCCTCTTTTGAGCAGTAACTCTCAAGAGTTCATGTACTAATTTCCTGTCTGAAGGTTTTGTCAGTCCTCTGGACAGTAATGACAGGAAATCAGTCAAAATATATCGTGATACAGGTGCTTGCCAATCCCTTATGCTGACCAGTGTTCTAGGTTCTAATGTTAATTCCTCTGATGAAACTGTAATCTTACAAGGTGTAGGGAATAATTACTTCTCTGTCCCTCTGTGCAGAGTGAATTTAGAGTCTGGTTTTGTCAATGGTTCCGTTATGGTTGGGTTGATTGAGACACTCCCAATGTCAGGTGTAACTTTCTTACTTGGAAATGATATTGGTGGAAGTCAAGTGTGTCCAGCTCCTCAGTTGTCTAGTAAGCCAGTGGCTGCGGCCCAGGATTGTGATGTCCCTGATGTGTTCCCTGCATGTGCTGTCACTAGGGCTAAGTCTAAAGTTACTGGTGACTTAGAGGATAATGATGATGATGATGTTATCCTAGCTGACACTTTTCTTGCTACTTTGGACCACTCACCAGATGAGGCAGTACCCCGTAGTGTTGATATTTTGTCTCATCAAGAGTTGGTTGAGTTGCAGGTTGCTGACCCTGAGTTGAAAGGTCTAGCTAACTCTGCTTGCAGTGAGGAAAAGTCAGCTGGTGCTTCTACTTGTTATTATATGAAGTCAGGAGTACTTATGAGGAAGTGGAGACCCCCAACAGCATCAGCCGACTGTGAATGGGAGGTTGTACATCAAGTTGTCATCCCTCGTGTTTGTAGGCAGGATATCATTAGAGTGGCTCATGATTCCATTTTGGCAGGACACCTTGAAGTGAGGAAGACTGTGGCACGCAGTTTGAAACACTTCTACTGGCCAGGTATCTTCAGGGATGTTTCCTGGTATTGTAAGTCTTGTCACACCTGTCAAGTTGTGGGGAAGTGAAATCAGACCGAAAAGGTTGCACCTCTAGTTCCCATTCCTCCTTTTGAGGCGACATTCACCCGTGTGTTGGTGGATATTGTGGGTCCTCTTCCTAAGACTTCTTCAGGATTTTCTTACATGTTGACCCTGATTGATATGGCTACTCGTTATCCTGAAGCCATTCCACTTAGAAATATCTCAGCAAAGAACGTGGTTAAGGAAATGCTAGGGTTCTTAACAAAGTTTGGTCTGCCCAAGGAGATACAGTCAGACCGGGGAAGTAATTTCATGTCAAATGTTTTCAAGCAGTCTCTGAAAGAGTTGGGCATCACCCAGATCACGTCTTCAGCTTACCATCCCCAGACCCAAGGAGCGTTGGAGAGATATCATCAAACACTCAAATCGATGCTCAAGAAATACTGTTTGGAACATCAGAAAGTCTGGGATAAAGGTCTTCCATTTGTTGTATTTGCCGCAAGAGAATCTCCAAATGAATCACTGGGCTTCTCACCTTTTGAACTACTATTTGGCCATGAAGTAAGAGGACCCCTTAAGCTACTCAAGGAATGCTGGCTGTTGGAGGAAGATGACGTCAACCTGCTGGAGTATGTGATGAAGTTCAAAGAACGCTGTCCACTGCTTTACAACTGGCGCGAGAGAATTTAGGAGCTGCTCAGGAGAAGATGAAGACTTGGTATGATAAGAAGTCCAGGTTACGCCACTTTCAGCCAGGAGATCAGGTTTTGATTCTGCTACCAGTGCATGGGCAACCTCTTCAAGCCAAGTTTAGTGGTCCATATTTCGTGGAGAAGAAACTCAGTGATGTCAACTAAGTCATCGCCACACCAGATCGTAGAAAGAACAAGCAACTTTGTCACATCAACATGCTAAAGTTATATCACAGGCGGGACGAAAATAACCCAGTCTGCACTGTAGCTGTTCCACCCGAGTCTGCAAGTGAAGTTCTCCCATGCAGCATGAGCCCGAGTGATAGTTTGGGGAAGAATCCTGATATCATGAATGATCTCCAGACTAAGCTTTCTCATCTAGCTCCCGAGGAAAGGCAGGAGTTTTCGGCATTACTGCAGGAGTATCCGCAAGTGTTCCGTGCTACTCCAGGAAGAACCACTGCGTTGATGCATGATGTCGATGTTGGAGACGCAAAGCCAATTAAATTGCCTCCTTACCGTGTGATCCCAGTGAAAGTTCCTCTCATCCAGAAGGAGCTTGGCTGCCTGTTGGACCACAAGATGATTGAGCCCTGTCACAGCGAGTGGAGTTCTCCTGTCACTCTAGTCCCTAAGCCAGGTGGGTCACAGCGGCTTTGCATCGACTACAGACGTGTTACTCAGATAACCAAAACAGACACTTACCCTCTCCCTCGCGTGGAAGATTCCATAGACAAGATCGGAAAGGCCAGGTACATAAGTAAGTTTGATTTGTTAAAGGGATACTGGTAAGTACCTATGACTGAACGTGCTAGGGAGATCTCATGATTTGTAACACTAGGAAAGACTTTTGCATGTTCTGTAATGCCATATGGTATGAAGAATGCACCAGCCACTTTTCAGAAGCTCATGAATGTTGTAACAGATGGTTTGGCAGGGTGTGTTGTTTATATTGATGATGTATTAATCTTCAATGACAACTGGAAAGATCACCTATGCCATGTCAGTAAATTTCTTGAGTGTTTGGATCAGGCTAATCTTGTAGCTAATTTATCAAAGTGTGAGATTGATCAAGCTAAAGTTCAGTACCTTGGGTATGTAATTGGTGATGGACATGTTGCACCACCAGCAGCTAAGGTTCAGGTTATAAGTGATATTCCCAGACCTAAAAGTAGGAAAGAGCTACAAAGATTTTTGGGAATGGTAGGTTATTACAGGAGATTTGTTCTTAACTTTTCAATTCTTGTATCACCACTTACAGACCTACTGAAAAAGGGAGTTAAATTTGTCTAGACCGATAACTGTGAATCCTCTTTCAGAAAACTTAAAGCTATCCTATTAAGTAAGCCAGTGCTCGCTACTCCAAATTTTGCTAAGCCTTTTAAGATGGCTGTTGATGCCAGTGATATAGGAGCTGGAGCTGTTTTGCTGCAAGAGGATGATCAGGGTATTGAACACCCTGTATCTTATTACAGTAAGAAGTTTACTCCACCTCAAAAGAACTACTCAGCTATTGAGAGAGAGCTTTTGGCCTTGATTTTGGGTTTACAGCATTTTTCATTTTATTTGTGTTCTGGTTTTGACCCCATAGTCATTTGTATCGATCATAACCCACCGAAATTCCTTAGTAAGTTTATAGATAAAAATCAGAGATTGCCAAGATGGAGTCTACTTCTTCAGGAGTATTCATTATACATACAACATGTCAAGGGGAAAGAAAATGTTATTGCAGATTGCTTATCTAGACTTTAGACAGATTGTTTTAGAGTAATAAGAAATTTCCTTTGTAAATTTCTTTTTCTTTGTGGGGAGGTGTTAGCCTATGATTTCATCATCCTTTGTGTAATTCTAACGTACAGTATGCTGCATGTTTGATCACGAGCGTGTTCTACCTCTCTTCCCCCCCTCCTCCCTTATAGTAGAGTAAGTCGTTCTTTCTCTTGTTCAGAGCAGGATTGTCAACTCTTTGTCCCCATGGCTTCATTTGCGCGTCCTTCTTACAAGTTGTATCAAGCTCTGCCGGCCCCTATATAATGAGCTCAGTCTCTACATTAATTGCCACTTAGATCTACTCCTCATTTTGTTCACATCTCTGTCCTCCCCTGTACAGTTGTTATTATTGTGAGTGCTCAGGAAGTCTCCAACCATCTAGCAGCTGTGTAATTTGAGTATAACTGTTATTGCATTTTTTCTTGTACTGTGTAGCGTAAGGTGTTAATTCTTAGGCCTAGTAAGGTTTCTGTGATTCATGTGTTTTGGGTGTCAGCCCTTATTGATAATATTTTGTATCTATAATAATATATCTTGCATTCACTGAGTATTATCTGGTATTGTCATTTTATCAGGGCTGACTTAGATAAATTTACTCTTGCTAATTTCGTGTTAATAGAGGCTATTGCAGTTAACCATATTTTTAACCTGTTTTTTGCTATTACATTATCCTTATGAGTCCTGAATGTTTTGTTGTTAGTTTGAGGATTAAACTTTAACTTGTAATTTTACCTAACTCTTTTGTTTTGAACCTGGAACTTTACGGGACAGTAGTGATTTTTTGTATTCTCACTTAAAGTGTACATTATCTTTCTGTGTTCCGTAACAATATATATATATATATATATATATATATATATATATATATATATATATATGTAGCCTCTGTGGTACAGTGGTAAAGTGTGCACTTTCGTACATGGATAAATGAGGGTTCGCGCCTTGCCAGGGTAATAAATTTTGGGAGCGTTCTTCCGGCCATGTACTGTATTGGCGGACATAAGGGGTGCTGTGGTTGAACCAGTGTCGCATACTATAAAGTATGCTTGCACCCAGTCGGCTTGTACAGGCCAATTACACTCGGTTCACAGACTACACACACAACCAAAGCCACTCCAACACTACAATTACACTTACAAACACTTCTCACCCTAGTATACAATCTCTGCCAGACAGCCTAAGCCAACTTGGTGGAGATACATAGGCTGTATCGTCCCCACTTCGGTCGGGATAAGCCGGTCCTGCACTGGACACTCAAATGGCTGATGATGATGATGATGGTATATAAATATGAGTGGAGAGAGAGAGAGAGAGAGAGAGAGAGAGAGAGAGAGAACAGAAAAGAGGAAGGAAAAACAAATGAATATATAAAAAAAACAATCCATACACCTGATTACTGGTGTCCTCCATTCATAAAAGAAAAAAAAATGTTCAGTTGAACTTGAACAGCTATTGGTTGAAGTTTAATGGAAAACAACTATGCAGAAGGGAGTTCCAAAGATATACAGTTCAGGGAATAAAAGATTTCCTATAGGCAGAAATTCTGGAATATGGCAGTGTGACATTCCAGTCATGAGTGCTACTAGATGCCCGTTTAGCACGGAGAAATTCATGGAGAGGTGGCAGAATGGATGTAATTTCGTCTGAGCATTAGCCATAAAAGTATCTGTATAATAATGAAAGGGAGGAAATATTCCTTCTTGCCTGTATAGGAGGTAGTTTTGTAATAGCATGGTTGTTAATAATTCTAGCAGCTGTGTTTTGAATTTTGTCTCGTTGCTTTTGTGCACCTCCTCACAATCACTCCACAAGGGTGAGCAATATTTCAGCCAACTGCTCGTCAGTGAAAAAGCTACGAACTCTGTACAATAATCCAAGTTTCTCTGATGCTGTTTTAGCAAGAGATCTGACATGGGATGCCCAGCTGAGATCATTTTTAAGTGAAACACCGAGAATTTTACTACTTTTGGAGTTATAGTAGCAATGAAGGTGATACAGGAATCTGACAATCTCTTTCTATTAGTCAACTGTATATATTTGGTTTTAATTGCATTTGGGGAAGGTTATTTTGTCCCCATTCAGTGATCCTTGATGAGTCTTGATTTATGGAGATGGCTGTACTGAGTTGTGAGTTAGAGATATTAAACTTTGTGAATGGGTGTTTAAGTGTGAATGAACTGTGAAGGGTTGAGTCATCTGCATATGAATGGATGGGATTGTGGTTGACAAAAGATAATTAATATGAATTAGGAATAGAGTTGGAACCAGAACTGATCCCCGTGGCACGCAGGCATTAACAGTGGAAATTGGTATACGCATCATCTACTTTTATTTCGTATCATTCTCTCACTGAGATATGAGGAAATCAGAGTACCGGTAACAAAAAACGTTAGTCTATAGTGAGGAAGTTTGGACAGCAGAAAATAGTGCCAAACTCTGTCAAATGCTATAGAAATATCAAGAGCTACTACATGAGTTCGTCCATGGTGGTCAATTGATTGATGTATGGTGCGCGTTAGGAGATTAACCTGCCGCATCCTGGCTATATTTAGATGGATAGGTCACCCCAGTGCTTGCCATTTTTTGACTTTTTTTCTGGCTAAAATGATAGATTTTAATGTGGACCCTACGAATTTCGCCGTTAAAATGCTGACCGAGGCTCGGAAATGGGTTTTATTCAGTCTGGCACACTCATCTACAGGTATAGCCACTCTCTCACTCTCACCACGTATGTGAGAGAAAGCCGTTTTCTATGTAAGGTATACTCAGGTATTTATGCTGGGACGGTATAGCACTTTTCTGATTACTTATTACTTCAGCTTGTCACAATTTGCTTGTCTTTCTCACTATGAATGCATTATCTTACACTTACTTGAAGATAGGTACCTCCTGACTTCATTATGTACAGTCCTGGTACTTAGTAGAAGGTATTTACAACTTGATTTCACTATATAATCCTTACAGTTACAAGAGAAAAATTACAACTTACACTTACATGAAAATATTTACAAAATGCCTTCACTATGTACAGCACTGGGTGAGGCACACGGGCAGAGAGAGGCAGAACGAGCGTGGGGGGTGAGCGAGTGAGTGTATGGCCTTGACAGCCTGGGAGATGGTAGAGGAGCAGTTACCTTACATGCCTGCCAATTTTTACCTGCAAATCTTGAAAAATGCGGTCACAGTGAAGTTTTTTATTTTAGACCATTTTAAAACGGCATTGGCACTGAGCGCGCAATTACATTAGACCATTTTAAAACGGCACTGGCATGGGGCGGGTTAAGTATATCAATGGTGGAACTTTTGTGGCGAAAACCATACTATCACTAATTAAATTACTGAATTCAAGATGTTTAATTATTTGCTTATTCATTACGATTTCAAATACTTTACCAAAAGAAGATGTGATAGCTATCAGAGGGGTCAGAGGAACTTCCTTTCTATGGAAATGGGTGGATATTGGCTCCTTTCCAACAATTAGGGAATGAATTTGGCTAGAAGAGAAGCAAGTTCTGGGAAGCACTTTTTCAAAACAGGTGGAGGGATTCCATCTGGTTCTGGAGAGTTGTTGGTTGGTAAATTATCCAGGATGGATATAACTTACTAAGTCTACATTTTAACTGGAACAATTTCGGGAGAGGCAAGTTCTAGTACTGTGTACTGGGATGTTCTGGCACACTTTACCTCTGTACCACAGAGGCTATATATATATATATATATTTGTAGAGGTTAATTTTAAAATGAGGCATTGCAAAGTAAATTAGATGGCCTTGAAACTTGTGAAATTTTCTCTTCTACAATATTAATGTTCTCGGTCAAACTTTTAAGAGATCCCTGACTTTTTCCAAGTTAGGGTACATTAAGTATAATTATACTTCTTCATTAAAACAATATGTTGATTTGGCAGGAGAACCGAAAATTTTACACGTATGTGGGCCCTCTGGTAGACTTTGTATGGTCTCTTCTTGTAAATTAATGTATGCAAATAAATATATATATTTTTATTTCAATAATCTTAATGCCAAAAACGATTATTGTTACCTTTAAAAAAAAGCTTAAGAATACATCGTGGCTAACGAATGAACTCAGACAAATCAACTGCCAGCTTTCAAAGGCTTAAGGCTCTTTTCGCAGATAAGATCGATTAGGCTATAATTCCATCACAATATTTGGGTTCAAATGCAGGGAAATGAATCGTCTGGTTGGAGGGAAAAGATATCTTTCTGAAAGGTTGATGTAAATGATGGCCGATTTTGAACCTTACACCACGTGATCATCCCTAGATAAATGAAAGTATCTAACGTTAGCGGGAATAAAGCATAACAGAGACAAAAAAGACATCTCAAAGCGAATGGTAGAAATTAAAATCACACTTTGCATCTGACTGACAGCAGGATCAGAAGTCACCACACACACACACACACACACACACACACACACACACACACAAACAGTGGCATGACGATGTAGGATATGAGCACAAAAAACTTCATTAAGGTAAGTGGACCCGAGAGAGAATGTCTGCTTAATCTTGAAATTAGACTTATTCTCACTATATACACGTGGGATACAAGCACCTTCTATTTTGCCAGCGCCTTAATTCCATTAGTGTGAGGGGGTTGCTCTGGCTTCAGGAAAAGTGGTGACACTACAGAGAATATATATATATATATATATATATATATATATATATATACCGCTTCCAAAAAACTCTGCTTAACTTGACCGCATGACAGCTAGGTTTCCTCTTACGAAAAAGCACTTTTGCATAGAAATTCTTTTTGAAAGAAGAAAATAACAATAATAATAATAATAATAAAAATAATAATAACAATCATCATCATCATCATTCTGTAATAATGACTGTAATAATAATAATGATAATGATGATAATAATGGTGATGCTCGCGAGTGCGTGCGTGTGTGTGCTTGTGTGTGTGTGTGTAGAAGGTTAATGTAGTTTGGTATGGAAACTGTTGTGTAGCTGTACTGTGAAAATTAACCTGTACAATATAACTGAAAAGTATTGTGAGGAAGGTATCTGTAGAAAGAAATCCGAAGGAGGTATATGTAGAATGGAAAAGATAATTATAGAAATGAAAGTAAGTGGAGTAAGAAATTGTATAAAGCATACAAGGTATGTCCAGAAAGGAGAGTGTAGAAAATATTATACTAATGTATTCTGTAATGGAAGTTTGTCTAAACATTTTCAATAAAGGAGGTTCCCACTGACATGTACTAGAACATTATGAGGTGACAAGGATGTTATACGAATGTCATAATATTAAAGAAAGGATTTTCACCTTACACTAAAGAAAAAGAAGGCTACCGGCAACAAAATGGTGCAAGAAATTGCACTTACCGGTAGAGTCACTTGTCCTTTGAATTAAGCTTATTCTTTCTTAAGCTTGTTCTTTTCGTACTTAATGTAAATTTTAAAGCAAAGTCTATTTTTTTATGCAAGGAAGAAGGAAACAAAGACCAGGAGCCCGCAAACCGTTCATTCCACCCCCAAAGAAAAAAGTAAAAAAAAAACAAGAGAGCCAGATTCAAGGTCCGTTCATTTCGAGATGCCTCGACACATTGCGTTTGAAAGACCGGAGATCATAGGAAGTAGGAAGTATAGACAGAGGGAGACAGTTCCACAGTTGGCCTGTTAAGTGATGTTAAGCATAAGTGAAGGACTGGGTTAACTTTTGCATTAGAGAGCTGGACAGATGCTAGACGGGTGCTACATGCTCATCGTATAGGTGGAGGGATGCACTGCTGAGATAAAGCTCGTGGAAAGTGATTGTCCAGCCCCTGACAAGGCTGCAGTCATGGGTAGGACGTGGATGAAATGCACAAACTGATGTCTGAGAACCACTGGAAAATAATTAGTTACCGACCAAGATGATTTGATAACGAGAGAGAGAGAGAGAGAGAATTATAATGTACAGTACACAATGAGAGAGAGAGAGAGAGAGAGAGAGAGAGAGAATAATAATGTACAGTACACAATGAGAGAGAGAGAGAGAGAGAGAGAGAGAGAGAGAGAGTGTGTTAGACCTTCCACTAAAAAAAAAAAAAAAAGTTGCCCCTACAGTCTTCCCAATCTCCACTTTTGAGAGACAATTCCAGAGTTCTCCTTAACTACTTAACCCACCGACTCCTGTTGACATATATATACGTCCACACGTTTTGTCACTGTGACTCCCATTAACGTATATAAATGCCAGCAATTGCAAGGTCCTTAATTTGCACAATTTTCATATTTCGTGCCTGATTTTTGGTGCGTATACACGGGACACCTTCTTCTACAAGATGCCAGGCAGGGTCAATGCCTTACCCTGCATGACCTCCCCCCCCCCTGCATGCCATTGGCTCAGCAATTCATCTGTTACCAGTGACCTGGCCAGTAAAGACATGTCGTGCCACAGTACGAAATTCAAGGCCAGAGTGATTCCCCAATCGATGACAATGTGGAGGACAAAGTTTACGTAGCGTTAGAGGAAGAAACAGTCAGAAATGTTGATCAGGTAATGTTGCCAAAAAAGGTCAGGTATGTTGATGTGTTTTATGAGTGAAACTGCTTATATTGCCTATATTACCAATATACTCTCGTACTACATATAAATTCGTACCAATTAAAGAAATAAATACGATATATGAGTGGTGTGGAATAGTTACCCTTCCATAGAACTCGTTTTCTTTGGAGTCAGACTGATAGAAAACAGAGTAAGGTAAAGGGGTACTGCTACCTGTATTCAGTATTTTAAACCCCAGGTGAGCGATTTCTCTATGAATTTTCGGTGTTTCTCACCAAAGCGGAGGTTTGAGCCAAAAAAAAATTTTTTTCCAAAATTGGTCAAGATTGGGTGGGGCTCAGTGGTGGAAAATCGGTCGGGACGGGGTGGGTTAATACGTAGATGCATCGCAGGGTCAGTTTTACCCACGACGTTGTTTTCTCAGATAATTATTGCCTCTTATTTCAACTAGACTTTTCCCTTCTGTGACTTAATATTACTGCATAGAGCATTATCTCTCAAATTATAAAGTCTTTGGCCAGCTGCATGCTGCCCTTATGTTTGCCACATTGTCTTCTTTGTAGTCCTGTAGTCATGTATTCTTGTTCAATTGTGTCAAGAACTTCTACCCTTCATAATTAACTGATTCCAACCAAACCTGGACACAATGTCCAGCCTATGACCTAGTTGTGTCCACAAGGTTTAGGTTGCTAGGTGACTACACATTACCTAGCAACGGCCGAAAAACTGCTTTTTCATAATTTTCATGTTTTGAGCTGTAGGAGCATTACTAATGGGCATAAAAACTCTGACTTTTTCAGGCATAATCTTAAGGTCATTCCCTATCGGAAGTGTTGTATTCATTTTTCCTCTCCTCTAATTTTCGAGTGACATTCCTGCGAACATGGGTCTCAACATCCCTAATAGTCTTGTTCAATTGTGGCAGGAACTTCTACCCATCAAAATTAACCAATTCTGACCAAACCTGGACAAGATGGCCACCTGGACAAAATGGCCACCTGGACAAAATGACCAGCCTATGACCTAGTAGTGTCCGCAAAATTTTAGTTGCTAGGCAACTACATGTTGCCTAGCAACGGCTGAAAAGCCACTTTGTCGTACTCTTGACGCTCTGAGCTGTAGAGGCATTACTAATGGACGTAGAAAGCTCTGACTTCTTTAGGCGTAATTTTGAGGTCATTCCCTATTGGAAGTGTTGTATCCATTTTTCCTCTCTCTCTCCCCCAGTTTTTGAGTGGCATCCCTTCGAACATTGACCTCAGCAACCCAAACAGTCTTGTTTAATTGTGGCAGGCACTTCTACCCTTCAGAATTAACCGATTCTGATCAAGCCTGGACAAAATGATCAGCCTATGACCTAGCTGTGTCTGCAAGTTTTGGTTGCTAGGCAACTATTCATTGCCAAACAAAGGCCTGCTTCGCTGCTCCATGGCCATGGGTCCAGAAATTGTAGGGAACCAGTGGCCTGCCCCGGCACCATATTTTCAAATTTTTAATATCGATCTTTTTCTTACCAGAATGAAGATAAACATCTGGAGCACCTGGAAATGCAAATTTTAGCTTCCTAAACTCGTCCTGTGTTTCACAATGAAGCACAAAAAAATTTTGTAATGAAGCATGAAAAGTTTTGCTAAATGACTGTGTACATACTGGTCAAAACATACATATGAGCAAGAAACATCACACTAAGAAATATCCATATTTCCACCCCTCCCCAGAAAATTTCAGTGGTGCTGAAATGGTCTGATATGACAAGATATGTGTGCTACAAACAAAATCAGTATATAACATGGAGGTTTCATAAAAAAAAAAAAAAAAATACAGGTATTCTGATTTTTTTTTTTTCACAGTTTTTGATGTTTATTGTGTTTATGCAAGTATCGAGTTATTTCTGTTGTCTGGGTGGTTAAGTTTGTGTCAAACGAATGGCAAGAGATGTTATTTTTAGACTCGAACCAGATAAGACTCCTCCTTTGTGTGTACAGGCTGAACCGCAACGGCCCACTTAGAGCTGGCCATTGCTGCCTACTGGTTGGTTTACCATATTTGTTTGACAGATACCGGATGTTTATACGTTTCTGCGTGACTGGGGTAAAATTAACCCAAGTGCGTGTGGATGGTGAACTGAGTGAATTTTTCTCTTTGAAGGTTGGGTTGAAACAGGGATGTGTCATGTCTCCATGGTTGTTCAATCTGTACATGGATGGGGTAATAAATTAGGTACAAGGTGGGGTAGTGGATGTTGGAGTGGCCCTGGTGAGAGAGGGTAGTGTCTGGAAACTCCCTGTACTGTTGTTTGCAGATGATACTGTGTTGTTGAGTGAAGACGAAGGAGAGCTGCAAGGCTTGGTGGATGAGTTTGGGAGTGTGTAAGAAACGGAATCTAAAGGTGAATGTAGGGAAGAGTAAAGTGATGGTCTTTGAAAGAGGTGAAGTCAGTGAATGTACAGCGAGGTTGGATGGTGAGGAATTGGAAAATGTGAGTACGTTTAAGTACTTGGGTAGTGTGATGAGTAAGGATGGAGGTTTGGAGGGTGAAGTGCTGGAAAGGGTACAGCAGGGAAGAAAGCTTGCTGGTTCCTTGAAAGCAGTGATAAGAAGCAAGGAAGTGAGCATGGAAGTGAAAAAAGTTATTATATGACAGTATTGTGATACCAACTCTAACGTATGGAAGTGAAGCTTGGACGTTGCTGGAAGGACACAAGTCAAGAGTGAGAGCAGTGGAAATGAGTTATTTAAGAGGAGCCTGTGGAGTCACATGGAGAGACAGGCTGACAAATGAGGATATAAAAGAGCATTGTGATGTGGATGTGATAGAAAGCGTTAGGAGGAATACACTGAGGTGGTTTGGCCATGTGGAGAGGATGGAGGGTGAGAGACTGACGAAGAGAGTGTATGTGAGTGAGGTGGAGGGGGGAAGATGGAGGGGGAGGCCGAGGATGAGATGGAGGGATGGGGTGGAGAGGTATATGAGAGAGGGGTGTGTGAGTTGGGAGCGGGGCAGTGAAATGGCTGGGGACAGGGCGACGTGGAGGCGATTTGTTTGTGGCCATCTCGAACGGGATTCAGGCGTCTGGCAATAGATAGATAGATAGATAGATTTTATACATGTTTTCTCTTCATTACCATGTTAAATTACTTCAATAATTCGTGCAAATGTAAATATAAATCAAAGTCATGCACCTGTTCACACACACTTCACGCACACACACTACATGCACACACATACACACGTGCATACATTCAAACATACCGATACCCATACTTACATGCATACATACACAAATATACACACACTGTTGGTTTGGGTGTGTGAATGTGAGAAGCCATAAGATCGATGTGTGGGTCAAGGTGTTGTGTTATCATTTGCAAGACAAGGTGTCATATGTTTGTTACGGCATGCACTGTGTGACTCGTCTTGAGTGGTAAAGTTACATGGCGGCATGAAGGGCGGCAGTCCACGAATAAAATTCGATGAGAGCTGATGTGTGGCGCCATATACAGAATTTTCCAGTGAGGCAAAGTTCCAACAGAAATTGGCATTATCTTTTGCTACAACAAGGGCTAGACAAAGACTTACAACTGGTGCTGAAATACAAAGCATCATACATGCTTCTGATTCAGAAGGAGAATGCGATGGAGATAATAATTAGTGACAATGAATTTGGTGTTCCTGAACAAACTACCAGTGAAGAATCAGAAGAATCATCAGATGAAGAAACAGCAGCAGCATCCACCAGCTCCTCCTCAGTAACTGTCTTCACTTCTCCTTCAGGTGAAAAATGGAGAATGGCTACTTCTCAGTCTGCTTGGAGACGACAAGAGTCTCTGAATGTAATGCGGGAAAGATTTGGAATCACTGAGTATGCTGTTCAGAGGATCACTGAAAACCCATCATCAGCATTCGATCTCATTTCAGACACTTTGATGAATGAAACCATACTCACAGAAACTAACGGTGAAAGGAAACGAGTGAAAGCAGGTTCTTGGGAACATGTCTCAAAAGATGAACTAAGGGTGTATATTGGAATATGTATACTGAGAGGTGTGGGCAAAACCAAGAAACCAATCTTTAAGTTCTCTGTGGGATTCATCTACCAGCCCACCAATTTTCTCAAAGACAATATCAATGAATCATTTTGAAGAAATTCACAGCCACCTGTGATTCGACAGCCCTGGTACCCAAAACATCTGACAAGTTCAAAACAAATTAGTGGCTGTGCATCTTCTTCTTAACGGGCTTACACACAATTCCCAATTGTGCTACCAGCAGCCGGACCCCTTCAGAGATCGCTGCAGATACATACAGTATATGCCCTCCAAATCGGCCAAGTATGGACTCAAGTTTTGGATTCTTGCTGTTGGAAAAACATATTACGTATCCAACATCATGATGTACATTGGACAAGAAAGAGATGAAAAAAAAAAAAAAAAAAAAAACGAGCTGGGGACACACGTTGTGATGGAGTGGTCTAAACCTATACATAATTCAGGAAGATACATTGTTTCCGACAACTCTTTCATCAGCATCAAATTGACCAGAGAATTGTATGTGAATTCTCTGTCCTTGGTGGGGACAATATGTCAAAGCTGAAGAGTAGTTCCAAAAGAGTGTGCAACGCAAAACACCATGAACTCTACAGTAGTACATTTGTGTACAATGAAACAAGCTACAACTTGTATCCCATAAGGTCAAACAGAACAAAAACATATTCGTGATGTCCACACAGCACAAGCCTCCAGACTTGGTGGACAAGCCAAAGAAGAACCCGAGATGATCCATTACTACACCACCAAAGGCAGGGTCGATTGTTTGGAAGGACGAGTTGGTACCTAATGTGTAAAATACAGGAGTAAACGATGGCATGTGGTAGCGTGATGCAACCTGCTTGATCTTGCCTGCTACAACGCATTTGCATTGTACAAAGTAGTTTTCCCATCGTACATGCACAATAAATGTCATGTAAACCATGTATTTCTCACCGAATTAGGAGTGGGGCTGAGTGAATCATATTGTTTCAAGGACGCGACTATTGAAGGCCTCATGCAGTCAGGATCCATGCGAAACTGAGAGAAAGAGATTCAGATGTGCATCTTGTCCACGAATCAACGACAAGAAAGTAGCCAGAAGTGTGCAGTGTGCAGCAAATTCATATGTCGTGAACACACCGTAACAAATGCACTTCATGCTAGAGTTTTGTTCTGTGTTGATGAAAGCGGGCGTTGGCTATTTATTTTTTGTAAGTTCAAATGAACAGTTTGTACTGATATACTCTTCTTATACGATGATTCTAAACTGCAAATAATTTCTGGTTATATTGAAGACAAAACCTAAGAAAATCAACTACTATAAATTAGCCAGATTCTCGCAAGATTCCACTGGGGTCAATTTGGCCCCAGTCATGCAAAAGTGAATAATGAATGTCCATACATCCACGGGTTAACCTCTGGACTGTGAAGAATACAGCAGTTCTTGCAATATGTCCTGTTCATATCACAGAAAGCTCAGTAGGAAGAATGAAGACACGACATTGGAATCTTGGTGCTGCACCCATGCATAGCTCTCTGATTTTATCAAATTTTCTTCGATGATATACTTGTTGAGCACTGCAGCGCGTTGCTCAGTTCAAGTATATAGTCGAGACAAGTTACAGCAAGGGAACAGATCGATACGACAGGAGGCTCTCGTTGATAGAAATTCTTTTCTTGTTCTGTTACACCTCAGAGTCCTGGTTCATCTCAAAACGGACCATCAGACACCCGGGATTAGAATTCACTTTTTTCCCTGCCTCATCTCTTCAATCCATCAGACACCAGTGGACAGTAGCTCCTTCTTAGTCCTGGGCCATCTCAGAAGTCTCACTAATTTCAATCACCCATACTGCAGTCAATCAAGCAGCTCCTAAGGCACATCAATATTTCCATTTCACCACACCCGATGAAATGACTATTTTGGGTAATCTCCAGCTACTTGACAAAGCATGGGAATCTCGGCACAAGGCAGCTGCCCTAGACAGTGATATCTATAGGAAAAATATGACGCTCCAGAGGAGACACCAACTAAAATCACTCTCTCACACTTCCACACAGACTAGCATGGCAACACTTGCTGAGCTAAACACCTAACCTAACCACTTCACGAAGATTATATTTCAACCTGACAATTGCTGCATTAGGTTTCCCGGTGTACTCCCACACGCCAAAAAAAAAAAAGTGGGATTTTTTTTTTCAAAACTTAGATTTGCTCATATGGAATGAAAGAGTGCATGGAAAAGTATAGGAAAAACATATATAAGTTCATTGTTTACCTTAGTTCTGCCATGGTGAAGAAATGAAGTGGCGCATCTGACCTCTCCCCTCCATACTAGTAACAGGGAGATACTGATGATACGCGGATGATGGTAGGGCACGCGGGTGGTGACGGAAATAGCTCATTTGAGATGCCAAGCGGCATTAGAAACACGCCCATTAAAAACAAAATAAATAAATAAAAAACTTGCTTATAAAATGTATGTAGTAGCTAAACATTTCCCATCATAATATGAAGTACATAGTAGCTATAGGGAATTAGTCTTGTTATCTTGAGACGAGTTAGCTTAGGGTTGAATTTTCATACTGGATGAGTTTGATATAACCTGCATAACCCCTTCACATGTCGCTTTCTAAAGCGACAAAAATCGTTTTGTAGCATCAGAAATATCAAAAATTACCTCTCTGGAATGACTGGCTTATATCACCGCCATTCAGGCGCACAGCCTGAAAAAAAAAAGAAAAGGCCCTTTCCAAAGAGAACTAAGCATATAAAATGCTAACTCCAAGATTATATTCATTTCTGAATGACTGAATAAGGTCTAATTAAAATACTGAAGACAACAAGGAAGACACGATGCCGAAGACAGTTCCAGAGATGGTCATTTACATACATAACAGACTGGGGAGACTGGTTAACGCTTGCATTATAGTACTACAAAAGTTGAGAGTGTGTAGCTAGATAGATGCGGCATGGTCTTGGGCATTTTTTTTTTTAGGCTAATACCGGAAGACTTTTCTCAACTGTAAGAAATGTCTAGCGCTCAGACGCTTCAATAACTGCCTCGAATAATCCTTCCCAAACTACTGGTATACATACAAATTTCATTTCTTTTTCTCGGAGGTAATCATAGCAATAAAAGTACAACTACGAGCATAGGCGTAAGTTCTGAATGTTTCATCACTCTAGTACCACTTGAACCCTATGCTATATTTAAATATCTCATATAAGGATAATCGCAAAGTTATCAGATCCATGAAAGTTTTTTTTCATCTCTTGTTTTTGCAATAATTTTGATTCAGATACCACTACCTTTATCGCTGCCGCATCTGTGCGCCTGAATGAGAAATTATCAACATTATTCTTCTCATTAATCGTCCCTTCCGATTATACTTGTTGACAATCGTCGTGACCAATCAGTTTCTAGGATAAAGATGTCTCGAACCCTTTCACCTTGAGATATCTCCCCAGAGCTGATAAGAATCGTCTGTTGATGACAAAGTTACATTGCTATATTCTTTACTGTGCTGAAGATGTTATTATGATCCTTGAAATACTTGAAGGACATGTAAACTGTACTGCTGATATTCAATCAGGTGGCTATCAATGCTCCCAATTCAGGTTATTGCCTCTGCCAAGGAGGTTATGGTTTACCCCGCGTTCGTTTGTTTGTTTGTTTGACTATTGGCAGGATTACTCAAAAAGTTATGAACAGATTTTAATAAAATTTTGTGGAGGGTTGGTCCATGGGCCAAGGAAGAAATGATTAAATTTCGGGCTCCAAAAGTTCTCAAAGAATTGCAATGAAATTTTGTGGAAAGGTGGGCCATGGGCCAAGGAAGAAATTATTAAATTTGGGGGCGGATCAGCATCCGGAACCGGATCCCTTTTAATGGCAATGGCATTTGTGGAGGTATGCACCCTCGGGGCGCTTTCTAGTTTACATTTTGTTACTATGCTGATTGGAGATATTTGGTTGATAATGACCAGGGATTATTATTTTATTAAAGAACATTCAAGTACAGGCTACCAGAATCCATAACACTGAAATACAGGTGACCAGTCTTTGCCCATCGTACCACTGCATGGTCGTATAATCTCAGAGGGTGTTGATTTCCTGTGTAAGGAAAGTCTGTGACTACGATTGGTGCATTCATACCACTGGTCCAGCTGCTCCAGCAGGCATCAAACTGATCACTGTCAATAAATACCATGGCCCGTGCAGTCACGATATACTTCATGCTGTGTGTGTGGCCAATCTGAGAGAACTAAGAAGATATGGACATTCAGAGTAATTTGTAGTAGTATGTCATTTCATATACTTGCATATGATCGGATCCTGTCGATTCATACCAATGGCAAACGCAGACTCTGACACAGATAGTATAACCCTTTTTTTTTTTCTTTTTTTTTCACACAGTTTTCATTACAGACGCCACTTCCACAATTGTACTTCCCCAGCATGGAATTAGTTACCTCTACTCACCAGTCTTACTCCAAGAATATGGTCGAGTCTTTCAGCGGACACCATATTGTCTTAAATTATATACCGTACTTTTGTTATACTGTTTCCCATTACGTATATTTATGTCCGTGACTAAACAACTCATCCAGACCGACTTTTCAAGTTTGATTTACAACTACACAGTCTAGTTTTATAGTCAGCTGGGATGGACCAAATCCTACTAAAACTATAATCTCACCAGTACGTTTACTCAGTGTCTTTCTTGCTATTACTAGAAGATTACAGTGATTATGTGGGCGCTTTCCTAAGTTAAGTAACATCGGCTGACGAGAGACAGAAAAGAACTGAAACCATGGCATCGCACTGAATGAAGTTAAACGAAAAATTACTTTCATACTGGGAATAGTTGTTCACTTGGTAGCAAAAAATTTAAACACTTATCAAAAACTACTTTTATCGGATAACCTGTGTTTCCTACAACATTCTCCAAAGTGGATGGGTATTTTAATCGAGAGATATTGTTCTGAAGCGGACTGATAACTAGAATTAAATTTTCCTTGGGATAGAAGTGTGTTGTGCCAAAAGTTAACTCTCGTGGGCTAATGTCTCCACCTCCACTGATGGTACAAAAAATTTCTACAACTGTTATTTGCAAATAGTCACAATCGATAATTACATCATAAAAAGGATCATTTATGATACCCAGTACCTAGTCCCGAATAAAAGCTTGGCGATTCATACGGATGCCGTGCTTTCAGTTCAGTTTTTGCTACCACTAGACGATTCATTCAGGTAAGGAGGGGCTTCTAGAATAGGAAAAGTTAGATGTAGCCTCCGTTATTTCTTCCGTTAATTGACCTCTCCAGTTGAACATAGTTATAGGCTAGCATTAATAAAACTTGTTATAATTCATCTCTGCATATCAGTCATACTTTTCATTCCATTTTCAGTCGTTCTCGTCTTTACCTCTGTCATACCCCCTTTCAAAAACGAGTAAGAATGGCCTTGTACAAACATCACGCACTGAGGTTTGTAAACGTGAATCAAAGTAAATTCATCATGATTCTATCATGTTTCAAGTTTTGTGACAAAATTTTTACCGCGTTTTCTATATCTGATAAGAGTTGGCGTTTGCGTGTGTTCAAGTCACTTCATAGAGCACTAATACAAACAAACAAACAAAAATAATGTATTAGCTGCTGCTAATAACAAACATACGAAAAAGTCATCTTTTTCTTTATAAAACGACCACATAAAACGTGTGTGTGTGTGTGTGTGTGTGTGTGTGTGTGTGTGTGTGTGTGTGTGTGTGTGTGTGTGTGTGTGTGTGTGTGTGTGTGTGTGTGTGTGTGTGTGTGTGTGTGTGTGTGTGTGTGTGTGTGTGTGTGTGTGTGTGTGTGTGTGTGTGTGTGTGTGTGTGTGTGTGTGTGTGTGTGTGTGTGTGTGTGTGTCAAAATAGAAAGAACCTAGAGCTGGAAGCCTGCAAGGACAAATTCAAAAGAAAACCAGCAATAAGATCCGTTTATTTCCAGATACCTGAACAGAAAGAATTTCAAAATATGAAGGGTACAGCCAAAGACAACTGCATGCCCAGGTTGAGGACAGCTTCAGAGGTGAACAGTTGTATCCATAAAAGACTGTTCACTCTTGCATGAAGAGTCTGAGAAATAAGGGGTGAGCTTGCACTGTTGCGTGGGTGCTACACCCCTGCCGTAATACTGTTCGAATGTGGGCATAGAATTCAGAGGGGCATGGTGATTGAGACAAAGACAGAAGGATAAAGATACAACACTGCCTCATGTGCTCGTGTTTGTTGTGTGTGTGTGTGTGTGTGTGTGTGTGTGTGTGTGTGTGTGTGTGTGTGTGTGTGTGTGTGTGTGTTCTTACCTAATTGTATCTTTACAGGAATGAGTCAAGCTCGAACTGTCCCGTGTCTTAAACCATATTTATCGTACATATCCTTAAAATTGTGAATTGTTTTGGCACACACTATTTCATTCGGTAGTGCATTCCACTGATCAATTGCTCTATTTGGGAAACTAAATTTCCTTACGTCTTTATCACCTCTCTTCTTCTGCAGTTTTTTGCAGTGTCCTCTTGCTGATGCTTCCCCATAGGTTAAGTAATCATTTATGTCTATTTTCTCTTTACCTGATATGCATTTATAATAGCAAAATCATGTCACCTCTTTTCCTTTTCTCCTGTAGTGTTGGTAGATTCAGTTTAGTTAGTCTTTCTTCGTAGCTTAGATCCCTTAAGCTTGGTACCCATCTTGTAGCGGCCCTTTGAACTTTTTCAATCTTGTCTACGTGTTTTTTGAGATGAGGACTCTAGACTACTGATGCATACTCCAGGGTTGGCCTGATGAATGTTATCTTTCTTAGCATGTCTTCATTTCTGTATGTGAATGCTATTCTCATATTTGCAAGGAGTGTATACATGTTCCGTACCTTCTCACTGATGTGGTCTGCCGGAGATAGTCTGTTATTGATAATCACACCTAGATCCTTCTCTCTTTCTGATGTGTATAGGGTTTTATTTCCTAACATATAATCCCAATCAGGTCTTTTTCCACTTTTACCAAACTTGATTACATGACGCTTGTCCACATTGAATTCCATTTGCCATGTATTACTCCATTCATGAAGTTTATTTAATTCTTCTTGTAGCTCTTTACAAGAGTCTGTGTTAGTAATTCTCCTTTGTATTTTTGCATCATCTGCAAACATATTTAAATAGCTTTCAATTCCAGTGTTATTGTCTATATCATTTATATACACTAAAAACATGATTGGTGCCAGCACTAAGCCCTGTGGTACTCTACTATAGTCGTTCTATTTTATGAAGGCAGTTTGGGTGGGGCGATCTGGGACCTCACACTGTTAGCTCTGTTGTCACATCGCTGCTGACACACGTGTAATTATTTGTGCTCACCTCTCTCTCTCTCTCTCTCTCTCTCTCTCTCTCTCTCTCCTATTTTAAGCTAGTAACTACTTATAAATGAATTTTAAACACTCTGTATAGATGTAATTCAATAAAAAAGCTATAATATAGTATAAATCTCATAAGACTTGTCACCGTTGCTTTTGCGACGTTGTCAGGTGGTGACACGAGGTACAGCCCTGCGTGAGCGGGTCATACTTGGTCAATCTCCCGCCATGGAAGCTATAAAAAAATGCACCTATAGACTTTTATCTCAGGGGTGGTGTGGAAAAAAAAAGTCAAAAACAAGAGAAAAAATAAAGAAAATACAAATAGTAGTAGTTAATATAAATATAAGAGAGAGAGAGAGAGAGAGAGAGAGAGAGAGAGAGAGAGAGAGAGAGCACATGTGTGGCGACGATGTGGCAACAGAGCTAACAGAGTGAGGTCCCAGAGCGCCCCACCCAAACTGCCTTCATAAAATAGAACGACTGTAGTCACTTCTTTCCATGATGAGTAATTTCCCCTTAGTACTGTTCTCATCTCTCTTCTCATGAGAAAATCTTGCATCCAACAATACAGTTTGCCTCGAATTCCCCTTGATGGTACAGTTTCCATAAAAGTCTTTGGTGTTGTACTGTGTCAAATGCTTTCTTGAAATCTAAATAGATAGGGTCCACCAATCCTTCTCTTTCCTGTAATGTGTCTGTTACTCTGTCATAGTAGCTCAACAGATTAGTAACACATGATTTTACTTTTCTGAAACCAAACTGTCTTTCTGTTATCATAGTGTGTTCTAGATGATTTACCCAAGCTTTTCTTATAAGTTTTTCTAATACCTTGCTTACAACACTGGTTAGCGATATTGGTCGGTAGTTGAGTGGATTTTGTCTATTCTTTTTCTTGAATAAGTGAACAATGTTTGCTTTCTTCCAAATATCAGGTAGTTTACCTTGACCCAAGGATTTCTTGAAAATTAAAAATAATGGTTTACTTAACTCCTTTGCACATTCACGTAGTACCCAACATGAAATTTCATCAGGACCATTTGCTTTTCCTTTGTCTAATTTACTTAACTCCTCCTGTATTACTTTTTCTGATGTTTGTATATCTGGTAGTATGTGTGGGCATGCATGTTCCACATAATCCCTCTCAAAAAATTTTTTCTCTTTAAAAATTGATTGGAATTTCTTGTTTAGTGCTTCACAAATATCCTTCTCTTGTGTATAGGTGATTCCCTCGTCCGTAATGGATTGTATATTATCTTTTATTTTGGTTTTGCTTCTGATGTAGCTGTAAAATAGCTTCGGTTGATCACTGCTTTTATTTATGATATCCTCCTCAAACTGTTTTTGGGCTTCCCTCCTTATTCTTGTATAATCGTTTCTTGTGTGTTTGTAATTATTTTATGCCCTTTCACTATTGTGTCTTCTGTATCTATTCCACAACAAATCTCTTCTTTCTTTTGATTTTTTACAGTCTGTATTGAACCATTTCTTTATTTTCTTTCTTGCTTCTTTGTGCTTTGGGATGTACACATCTGGACTCCTATTTCATAAAGTTCACAGATTTTTTTTATATAGCATTTAAATCTTGTCCTCTAAACTCCTTTTCCCAATCAGTTTCTAAGAAGTACTTCTTTAGGTCATGATAGTTTCCCTTTTTATAGTTTAGGCTCTTTTTGTAACTTTCATTGCTGTTAACTATGTCATATGCTATCCTGAAGTTGCAATTTAGTACTGCATGGTCGCTTTTGCCGAATGGAGGGTGGTATATTAAATTGTCAATATCGTTTTCTTGCCTAGTAAATATGAGATGTAGCATTGAGGGTACATCGAGTCCTCTTTTTCTGGTGCTTTCCCTTACATGTTGCGTTAGGAAAAACTCTTGCACGAGATCCAGGAGCTTTTGGTCCCAACAGCTTTCTTGGCTTATTATATCTAGAGTATTCCAATTTATATTTGTATTAAAATCTCCAGTTAGTATAATTCTTTCCGATTTCTCATCCATTTTATGCAGTAATGATCTTAAACTCTGGATTGTATTCTCTGCCAGGTCCTCATACTCGTCTCTTTCCCATGTGTTTGACTTGGTTGGCATGTACAAATTGGCTACAGTTACTTTCCCTTCAGTTTTATTGATCTCTACTGCAATCAGTTCTACTTGTGAGGGTATATCTAGTTCTGTTTCTTTGACTTTTAGATTTTTCTTAGTTAATATTGTAATTCCTCCTCCCTTTTTTAAGTTCCTATCTCTTCTCCATATATTATATTCCTCTAAGTTTAGGATGTTATTTGATAGCCTTGGGGTTAATTTTGTTTTAGTTGGCATATTATATGTGGTTCATTGTCTTTGGCAATCATTCATCTCTAATAATTTAGATACCATTCCATCCACATTTGAGTACATCAACTTAATCATCGTGTTTATATACTTGTCATGACTTGGTTCTACTACCTTCCTCTTTTTTATTCCCTCCTGTTTATGTACCACTTTCGTACCTGCAATCCTATTACTTTGTAAAAAATTGTATTCTTCTCCTCCTCTGATCTTCCCTAGTTTTTTGTTTTTGCTTCCTCCCTCTTCTCTTTCAGTAATTCCAGTTCCTCTTGTGTTAGGCATCTTTTTATCCATACATTTTTGAACTCCTCTTTTTCCATAAGATTCTTTGCATTTTTTAGTATCTCCACCACGGTGTTGACACTCTAGAAGTTTACCTTTAGGGGTTTTGCCTTACTTCTCTCGTGTTTTCCTAACCTTTTGTGTTTCTCCATGTCTTTACTACAGATTTCCTCTAATACTTCTTTCAATATGCCCATTACATTTGCCATCTTCTTTTTGTCTCTTGAGATCTTGTTTTTTACTTCTTCCTCTTCCACACCAGTGATTACTATAGATTTGTTGATATGAATCTCAGACTAACTTAGGATTGTTTTGGATTATTCTTTTCACTTCCTTTTTAATGCTTTTTTCTTCCACCTTTGTTTCTAAGTCTTTCTTTACTTTCACCATTTCAGCATAAGTGGTTTCCACATCATTTTTGTAGCTTTGCACAGTTTCATTCACCTGTGTTATCTTCTCCTCATTATCACTGTTCTGGTCTATCAGACTGCTTACTTGCCTAATTGTCTCTGTGTCATTTTTTAACTCTCCATAATACTCTCGTGGTTGACTACTGTACTTGCCATTTCATTAATTTTTCTCCTAAGTGAACCCAATTCTACTGTCAGCTCACCTATGGTTATGTCTTTCTTGTTGACTTCCTTTCCTAATTTTTCTATTTCTTCCTTTTGCAAGTGCATCTGTTTCTTAATTTCATCAATCCCATTTTGAAAAGCCGTCTCTAGCCTGTGTACTCGCTCAACCAGTCCATTGTGAGTCTCCATTTCAACCAGTTCTTGGTAGAAATCATAGTCCTGCTTTCTACCTTTATCCCTTTTCTTTTCCAAAAAGTGTGTGTGTGTGTGTGTGTGTGTGTGTGTGTGTGTATTATGAAAAATAAGATTCTCTATATTCAGGACATGAAGATGGGTCTTTTAAGGTACTTTATCTCTTACAATACGGTAAAGCTCATTTTATCTTCCCTTTGCTCTGATAAGAAATTAATATAAATTGTGAGAGGAATGAAAATGGGCTCAATCTGCCACCGGCCCTTCCCTTGGAACTCTGGTGTGGTCCCCGGCGAGCGTTCCCATGAGCCACTACGCCGCTTGACACACACCCTTTCAACTGTATCATCACATGGCTCCCACTTCCTTTTCAAAATTAAAAAAAGAAAAATGGTGAATTTAGACCTTGCCTCGGAGTCCCCAGGAGGGGAGACCACAAATGCCCCCACCATCCGCCTCTCTCCCGGTGCCGACTCTATGAGTTGAATGGAACCGCTGTCTGGCTCACTTCATTTCTGCAACATTCGTGGCCTTTCCTCTAACTTTCTCTCTGTTGAACATCACCTCTTCTCTTCTAAACCTCACATTCTCTTTTTAACTGAGACAACTGAGGCAACTGAGGCAACTGACAGCAAACACTTTTCTGTATCCTCCTACTTTCTCTATACTCATTTCAAAGGCAAAGGTAGCTGTTGTGTATATGTACACAACGACTTATCTTGCTCTCGTTTTCCTGAACTTGATTCTTCTGAATTCTCTACTCTCTGGCTTTGATTTTCCTGTCATTCTCTGACTAAATATATCTGCACTGTTTACTTACCCCTAATTCTACTGACTATCAAAAATTCTTTGATTATCTTACTTCTAACATGGTACACATTCTATCCATTTCTCCTTTCTCTGAAATCTCCATTCGAGGAGATTTCAGTGTTCACCACCACCTTTGGTACTCCCGTCCTTATCCACCTGGTGAATAAGCCTACATCTTTTCTATCCTTAATGACCTAGAGCAGCTTGTAAAACACCTTACCCGTATCCCTGACTGCCTTGGAGAGAGCTCCAACTTACTTGACCTCTTCCTTACAACTAATCCTTTTGCTTACACTGTTAATCTCTTCTCTTCGTTGGGCTCCTCCGATCACAACCTTATTACCTTAATCTGTCCTATCACTCCTGTACTGCCTGTGGACCCTCCAAAAATATCTCGACTGTGGCACGTTGGGGCTGCAGATTGGGAGGCCCTCAGGCAGTACTTCTTTAATTTTCCGTGGAATGATTATTGCTTCCATGGCCGGGAGCCATCTGAGTGTGCATTGCACATTACGGAGGTTATTCTCTCGGGCATGGAAACAAAAGGTACTTTCTCATATCCTTTGTCTAATGCAAGAAAGCTTGTTTTAAACGCACTTGTTCTAATGCTGCCCGCAACAAGGAGAGGGCTTATAAAAGGTACTGGAGCTAACCCATCCTTAAATCACATCTTTTTTATGTTCCTGTCCCAAATCGTGCTAAGTCAGTTCTTCGCTCTGCTAAAAATAAATTCATCCATACTAAATGCTCTCAACTCTGCAACTCGATTTCTTCCCGCTCCTTCTGGCACCTTGCCAAAAACCTTTCTAACAACTTTACCTCGTCATCCTTCCCTCTTCTTTTCTACTCTGGTGGCTCTGTAGCTATTTCTTCTACTAATAAAGCGGATCTCTTTGCTCAGACTTTCTCCTCCATTTCCACCTTAGACGATTCTGGTTCTGTCCCTCCATCATTTCCCCCCTCAGACTTCCTCATGGCTGACATTAAAATTTCTTTAGCTGATGTATTTTCTGCCATGACTGGCCTCAACACTAGCAAGGCATATGGGCCTGATGGAGTCCCTCCTGTTGTCCTTAAGAACTATGCTTCTGTGCTTACACCACGCCTAGGTGAACTCTTTCTCCTTTGTCTTTCAACTTGTACCTTTCCTTCTTGCTGGAAGTTTGCTCTCATTCAGCCAGTCCCAAAGAAGGATGACCATTCTCAACCCTCTAACTATCGTCCAATTGCTTTAACATCTTGTGTCTCAAAAGTTTTCGAGTCCATTCATAACAGAAAAATAATAAAGCATCTTTCCTATCACAACCTTCTTTCTGATCGTCAGTATGGATTCCGTCAGGGACGCTCCACTGGCGATCTTCTCACCTACCTTTCAAACTCCTGATCATCCTCCTTTCGGGACTTTGGCGAAAGCTTTGCCATTGCACTTGACATCTTTCGATCGAGTCTGGCATAAATCTTTAATTTCCAAACTGCCCTCTTACGGTCTCTATTCTTCTATCTGTGCCTTCATCTACAGCTTCCTTTCTGGTCGTTCTATAGCCGTTGTTGTAGGCGTCCTTCTCCTAGATCTGTCAACAGTGGTGTTCATTAGTGCTCTGTCCTACCAGCAACTCTCTTCCTTTTATTCATCAATGATCTTCTAAGCTGTACATCTAATCCTATCCACTCGTATGCTGATGATTCCACCCTTCACCTTTCCATTCAGCTCCCGCAATGTCCATCCCAGCAGTTACTTCAACAAACAAAGGATGAGGCTATGACACACCTAATGTCTGACCTGGCTCGTATATTTGACTGGGGTAAAAATAATTTTGTTTTTAATGCATCAAAGACAGTTTTTACACGTATCAACCTGACAAAATCTTCCACAGGAGTACCCACTACAGTTTAATAATACTCAGCTCAATCCAGCATCATCATTGAACATGCTTTGGGTTTCATTCACTCGTGATTTATCCTGGAAAGATCATATTTCATCTATGGTAAAATCTGCTTCCAAGAGATTAGGTGTGCTAAACTGACTCCGTACCTTTTTTACCCCTGCACAGTTGTTGACTTTGTACACTGGATTTATTCGCCCCTGTATGGAGTACAACTCATGTGTGAGGAGGCTCCCCACATACAACCCTTCTTAATAGGGTGGAGTCAAAGGCATCTGGTCTCATTAACTCTGCTCCTCCTACTGACTCCCTTCAACCTCTCTCTCTTCGCTACACTGTCGCCTCTTTATCTCTTTTTTGTCGCTACTTCCATGGTCATTGCTCCTCTGAACTGTCTGCTTGCATCCCTCCACCTATACAACGGGTGCTAGCATTAAACTGTCGTCTCTTTTCTGTCCAGCTCTCTAATGCAAGAGTTAACCGTTACTCCCAGTCCTTCATTTATGCAACGGGTCATCTCTGGAACTGTCTTCCTCTGTCTGTATTTCCTACTTCCTATGATCTTCAGTTTTTCAAACGCTGTGTGTCCAGGCATCTCGATATGAACGGATCTTGAATTTGGCCCCGTTTTGTATTGTTTTGTTTTTCTTGGAGGGAACTATTTGCGGGCTCCTAGTCTTTGGTTCCTTTTTCCTAGCATTTAAAAATAAAATCGTTTTCTGTTTTAACCAAGCTCAAGGGAAACAGGTTCGAACGCTGTTGTTATGTTCATAGAAACGTGCTGTACAGAAAATTTTAATCCTGTCACCCCCAGAACGTCTTTTATATTTTACTCTCGGCAGGTGTAGACAATTTTTTTATTATTATTACCTTATGGGAAGCTTCTCGTGACAAAGTGAGTTATGGAACTAACAATTTCTGTACTATATTAACATAAGGTCCTTGCGTTCATTTTCCCCACCTGCCTCTTGTTTCTCTTAATTTATTCTGACGTGCTCTCTCTCTCTCTCTCTCTCTCTCTCTCTCTCTCTCTCTCTCTCTCTATATATATATATATATATATATATATATATATATATATATATAAACTGGGAAGTGGAATAACTAGAGGTTAATGATTAAAGCAATGTCGATTATAAACTATTTCCATAACCCTCTCGGGACATGACGCATCATTTTTTTTTCTTGCTAAAGCAGTGGTTTCCAACCTTTTCTAATTCTCGCCCCCCCCCCACTGAATGACACGTTCCCTGCGTCCCCCTTCCTCAAATACTGTATTTTACTGGCATAGTTGGCACAAGTCAATATATCACAGATTCTTAATCTTTGAAATTGTATATATATTCAGATACCTAGATTTCTTATTCATATCTGAAATATTTTCTCCATATTTAGAAATTACTGAATCCCATCATAATTCATAGTTGTCAAATATAATTACCCTCTTTATCAAGCCTTCGCCCCCCCCCCTGGGTAGCCCTTCGTGCCCTCCTAGGGGGGCGAGCCCCACAAGTTGGAAACCACTGCTCTACAGTATAGGTCACACATAGGTGAAGGATGAGTCTAGAATCAAAATGGCCCTTATTCATCCAGTATATTACCACTATGCTGGGAATCGACCCCGGGACTCTCATGTAAGAGCCAGGCAGCAATCCACTACACCACGACCAGGTAAAAGTTATTTTACATTGTCACAATCTTGTAACCAATAACCCTCCGCCCCCACTGCGCATGAAGAGGGTGAGACAACTCCCTGGCACTCTGGCAAGTAGATGCTTTTAATCTATCCCAAACACTTACGGCAAGTCAGAATGAATGAAGAAACCTGTTCTTTACACAGGAAAAATTATCCAATATATCATCATTATCCCGGGAATCGAACCCGGGACTCTCAGGTGAGAGCCAGGCACCAATCCACGACACCACGACGAGGTAAAAGTAGTTGTTGTGTAGTGGATTGCTGCTTGGCTCTCACCTGAAAGTCCCGGGTTCAATTCTCAGCATAGTGGTATTAGATAAGATTATTTTTCCTCTGTTAAGTACAGGTTTCTCTATTCAAGGCTCTTATAGCCTTCCAAGGACGTGAGAAATCCTCTGTTACTGTTTATATTATTATTATTATTATTACTATTATTATTATGATTATGATGATGATGATGATGATGATGATGATGCTTATTATTGTTGATGTTGTTGTTGTTGTTATTATGCTTCAGATTGTGGATATGAGCTTGACAGTCCGCTCATGTCCTCAGTCCCAGCAGTCCTTCGTGCTACGGGCGTTCACATGTCACTCTTCAGTTCTAAACTCAAATCCAGACTGAATACATGTTTTGGGCTATCTCAAAACGGGCGATGGTGTTTGCGAAAGTGTTTTTCTGATATACCGGCTAGTCTTGTGGAAGTTCAGTGAGGACTTAATAAAATTCAACTATCCAGACTAATCGCGACCTGGCCTGCAATCTATCTAGCAATCATCAACACAGGACACTACCTAGCATTCTTGCTAGCCCTAGACGATTTCATTCACTTTAGGAGTGGCTTTCCGTCCTCTGTATACTAGACAGAACTGTAATGTGGGTCCGCTCTAGAATCATTATGCTTTCCAGAAATCTTTCACATGAAAATTTTTTTTAGCAGTTTATTATTGCTGATTTCAGCGAATTTTCTTCAGTTCTGCAATGGCTTCCCGTCTCCAAGGAGTCAAACTGCCATATGCAAAAACATACTTGTAAGAAACAAGTGTTCGGGCCCCTACTTAGCTGTAGAGAATATGGCCTTTCCATTAATATGTTCGGGTGGTCCGTTTTGCTACTACGCCAGTGGTCTATGTTAAAACCAAATCGTGGAAGTGTTCAGTTGTGGCAGTGTATGGTCGAGTGAACAGAGATGTAGGGTGTGGTTACGGGCAGAGCCAAAATGCTGGCTTCGTACATTCTTCTACAGCACTGGTGGGCTGTGTCTAAAACCGAAGCAATCCACTGTGCTAGTATACTGTGCCTCGGGTGGACAGAGGGTGGCCATAGTAAACCAGCACAAGCCATAAGATGCCTCCGCCGACCCTTTACAGTGGGAGTCATGGCCCCAGAGTCTGGTTGCAATTGATGGGGCTTTTACGGTCTCTGAACTCCGGCGAGTGAAGGTCGCTGTCCCCACCACCACACAAATCTTACCAAAGAGGTTTAAGTCGCGTCGCCAGCGGTCGAGGAAAAAGGCACGCACACCAATAATCTTTTTAAAATGAAACCCTTTTGGCTTAGGTGTGTTTTTATTCGACAAAGAAAAAGACCATCATTTATAAACTTTCATGGTTTCAGCCCGAGGACGTCTTTTACTTCGTCCTATCGTTTTGACGATTTTATTCTATATACTGTGTCGCTGTCCCAGGCACCTGACAGTTTTAGAGAGGAGGCTAAAGTCGCCTCAAGAGCGTTCGAGGAGTACGAGACATATTCACAATCTTTCTTTAACTTAACCTTTTGGCTGCTGTGATTTTTTTTCTTTTTTTTTAGAAGAAATCTGCCCATCGTAAACTAGAACTCAATAGGAAGGCTTAATTCATTAACAAAACTCCATGTCTTGTCGGGCTTATCCAAGGAGCTGGGGCCATATTTACAAACTTGGTGTTACTTCAGCCTGAGAAAGCCTTTTATATTTTATTCTTGATATCGTCTGTCCATTTTCCTGTGTTTGCTGTACTGCTCTCTCCACCGCCAAATAATTCTTAGAAAAAAGTTCAAAGTCGTCTGGGGAGTGGTTAGACCAGAAGAACTTATCATGAAGTCTCTTAAACATATCCCTCTCGATGCAATGAGTTACCATAAGCTAAAGAAAATCATTCGTCGCAAGCCAGAATAAAATACGGAGTTCTTTATTCATAACCGTATCGCAAAGTCGTCTCCAGCTTCATCGCAGAGCAGGTGCCACAACTCAGAAAAAATAAAAATGAGCCTAAGCTGTGCATAGGACTGATTTACACCGTGCAACTAATTGACGTATTCCTGATAACTAACTGCCAAAGAGTTCTGTTCATCGCGGAAAAGGTCATGGTCCACTATGCGAGTAAATCCGTCCCTTAGAGCGCTAACCATACAAAACCCTAACATGCTAACTAATCCTAACTTAATCTGGACCTTCCTTGAAAAAAATAAAAAGCTCAGGTCGATTGCAGTTCAGAACTTTGTCATGGGACTGAACTGGCATTTGCACCCCCATCGTTAGATATCCAGTTAGTAACCTCGGAGATCCAGTGGGTTAGACCGCACGTTATCCATGGTTCTATCCCACCCAAGGACCAGTTGTTGATGTCATGAATGGCAGAAATCCGGCCACAAAGTGATAAGAGACCAATTTATAATTCTCTACATAAGGGCAACACTACCCATTCACATAAAGGAACACAAGGCATGGAAACTACATCTTAACTCAGTATTCAATTCCGATGGTATTACTCCACTCACTGATAGCTGTGTGTTACTGACAGGACACTTGCTGAATATCTTCAGTACGAGAAAATCAAAACCCTTTTCTTTTTCAGATACAAATTATAACATCAAAGATAAACTAAGCAATGCCCACCACTTAAACCACAATGAACTTTCTCACGTCCGACGTTTAGTACCAACAATGACTGTTGTACACAAATGTTCCACTGTACCCTCTCCGTAATGCCGTCCTTTGCACTACAGCACACTTACTCCCCACTACCATCACACTAACATTCCCCTATATCATCACGGTAATGTTGCCCTTAACACCAAAACACATTTACTTCACTACTTTAGAAGCAACACATAACAACCAATAAACTTCCCACTCTGCTCTTACTGTAATGCCGCCCCTCAAACAACAAAACACACACACACACACACACACACACACAGTTCTTCTTACTATAAATGACTACCTTTAAACGCCTTTACTAATCTCTTGAAGACATCCCTCGAACGAATGAGGTTAAGGGATTGGAGGACAATAACGGGTATACACGTGGAGGATAAAGGCTCACATGATTACGACTGCCGCTGCATTTGAGCTAGATTACTGATTAGACTGCATGTGGGTGGTAGAGAGAGAGAGAGAGAGAGAGAGAGAGAGAGAGAGAGACAGACAGACAGACAGACAGACAGACAGACAGACAGAGACAGACAGACAGACAGAGACAGACAGACAGAGACAGACAGAGACAGACAGACAGACAGAGACAGACATAGAGAGAGAGAGAGAGAGAGAGAGAGAAACAGACAGACAGACAGACAGACAGACAGACAGACAGAGACAGACTGACAGACAGACAGACAGACAGACAGACAGAGAATGTGTGTGTGAGTGTGTGTGTGTGTGTGTGTGTGTGTGTGTGTGTGTGTGTGTGTGTGTGTGTGTGTGTGTGTGAAATAATGAAGCCAAAGACTGTATATAACTTTGAAAATAAAGAATAGAAAAAAATCATTTTGCGTTGGAACAACTTTGAAGGACTTGAAAGAATAGACTGATGAAAAATACATACTGTAGATGAGTGTTCCAGGGGTGATCAGTAATATAAAAGGAAAAATGAGTACACACTCATAGGATGCGGTCACATTTGCTCGAATCATGTGTTGGCAACATGTGCCCGGAACAATGTTACAGACATGTTTGGAGCACAAGTATCTCGAACATGTTGGCAACTCTGCTGGAATCATGTTGGTAGCACCGGTGTGGACGAGGCTTTGAGCTGTGGACATGAATCTAACACAACAGTAAACCATTACCTGCGACCGATACCATTTTAAAATCTGTCTTTGACATCCTGAAGAAATTACAAAATTCTCAAGTATCCCCCATTTGCACCAGTAGCAGTCAAATGTCATTTCTAACGAGGTCATTTACAAAATGATGTCCATCATCATAAGGGTTTGCCTTACGTGATGGGCGCATCCAAAATCGCCGACGAGAACGTATTTTTTGTCCCTGCTGTGCACATAATACAACCGTTGCGGCTGTGGCAAGTAAGGCGTCCTCCCTCATCGCCATGTTGCTGGATACTGTCTCTTACAAGTCTGGACCACACGACTGCTTCACCTTTGTTTCGAACACGTCAGTGACACTCTCGAAAACCATGCTCGTGACATTGCCCATAACATGTATGTGACATGTTGCTAACATGTTCGAGGCATGAATGTAACATGTCACGAGCAATGTTTCCAACAATGTTCGAGGGCAAGTGTGGCCGCACCCATAGATTAAAGTCTTAGGCAGATGGTGAAATTATGTGGAGAGATGGATGTTGTTTATACTGTACAGTCATAAGAAAAAGTATCGTTACCCCCAGGACTGCTCAATGCGAAATGAACTTTAGCTGGGCTATGTGGGCGGGTCCTTGCTGTTCGCACCTCCCCTATCTAGTGTTGCCATATCACAATCCCATTACAAGAGTTGGAATAATGAGCAAGAATGAGCCACCTGGCGGGCATATATATAAGACGTGTTTGCGTTACCCTGAGCGCCCCGCCCGGGATTAATAATGAAACTCGGCACGTTTATTAATTTTCCTACTATTCAACACTTGTTATCTATAGAATACAACAAATAAAATATTTTGAATGGTATTATTAAAACTATAGGCATAGACTGTGTGTGTGTTTGTGTGTGTGTGTGTGTGTGTGTGTGTGTGTGTGTGTGTGTGTGTGTGTGTGTTTAATGATAGTCTAGCAGGGGTGCACGAGTTCATTTGTTTGCTTAAGATGGGTGGTTAAATGCTTCAGACAGATGCTTCAGACGTCTAGAGGCTATTTTCGAAGCAGGGGGTGGGTAAACAAAAATGAGTCTGAACATGCATTATTATTTTCCTTCTACTCACAATTTATTATATGTAGAAAGCAATACATATCATTATTATACTGAAATTTACTAAGTTGGCTTGTATCAGCTGAAGTACTATCATACGTCTGGCATGGGTGCACATACTCATTGCCCGTCTGCATGTGTGTTGCCGACTTCAGACCATTCGGTTATATTTCTATTTAATGAATTCGGTGCCGGATAATAAAACGTACTGTCTCTATGCACAGAGGCCAAACGATCTAATTAGTTTTTATTACCTCTAGCACAAATTCTAATAACTGTGTCTCACATAACCGACATCGACGGATTTAAGGTACAAACTTTCCTGTCCCGTCATTTCACAACACTTCGTCGTTGTGTCATAGTGGCAGTGTTGCCAGGTCTAGGGAAATTTCCCTTTTCTAAGGAAAAACTGACCCTTAGAGGGAAAAAGGGAAGAAAAGTAAGAATTGGTCCAAATCTAGGGAAAATCGGCATGAAGTATTACAGGAGAGAGAGAAAGAGAGAGCACTGGATAGTTCTTCAAAGTTTCGTTATTGATGATATGCATTAAACTAGCGAATATTTTAGGGGGAAGTATATCCAAGTGGAAGAGTATAAAACGCAGGGATGCCTCCTGATTGAATGGACGAGTTGTCGGTTCTGGGTAAACATGGCCAGTGCACTCTGCCATGTACTTAAAAACTTACGGTATATGTATCTTTTAATTTAATTTATCATTTGCACTGAACAAGACGTGATAACTTTAATTCTTTGCGGCTGGAGGGAAGGAGCCGCCATGTTGGCGATGACGTCAGCATTCACACTGCAGACGACGCTCCAATCCATCACACAATACTTTACCAGTAACAGAGATGATAGTTGTACCTACATGGCCACCGTAGATCCAAACTACCCCCTTCAGGTATGTTGTGAAGGAATATTTTTCATGGTGTAAATGGGTGGTACCTGTTAGGTAAGTAAATTGTGGTGAAATCGACCAGAAGTAGCTTTACAGCTACACCATTCCCGAGCGGTGCTCGTACCTCATGAGGTGGGAAGTGTTAAATGTATGCCGTACAGTATCAGTTGTATAAGTTTATGATGGTATTATGCTCATATCATAATATCTGACCTCTTCATTATTAGTGTTCTGAAGAAAAAAAAGTTTCAGTGACTCAACTACGGTACTTCAGGGGAGTGTGGCGAAATACCGAATCGGCGGTCATTTACAGAATCAACACCGAATTGGCACTTTTTAATTGGTAAGTGTTATAGATTTTATCACCATAGAGGTTCATACTCACCTAATTATTCGAAATCTGGTCAAATTTTTGTATTTAATTTTACCTTTTAAAAAATCCGGATTCACAGCGAAAACGTGCTAAAATTAGCGGAAGTGTTTCTCCTTTAGCTGAACAGCTTGCCTTGGCAGACTTCTGCTTTGTATAATTATTAATTTAACATACAAATGCACTTATTTGCACTTTAAATCAGTATCTGTGCAAAACAGAAGTCTGTCAAGGCATGTTGGCGATCTAAAGTAGAAATACCTGCTAACCTTAGCACGTTTTCGCTCTGACTTCTAATATTCTATTAATAATTAAATAAAGCATAGTTTTTTTTTTTTTTTTTTACTGAATTTCAGATAATTAGGTGTATATGAACCTATATGGTGAAGAATATAATATTTTCACAACAGTAAAGACTGCATTCCAGCACTGGGAACTTCCGACGAGCAGCCAGCCACCACTGCTTTCGTTTATTGTTATTGGCTGGTATACAGAGGAATAATTTCCCTACTGTGCTTTTGTCAGTGCACTTACACATTGGAACGAAATATTAGCAATTATTCCTCTTGTCACTGGACATTCTTAGAGGTCAGAAATAAGCACAGTGTATCCTGGCTAAACGTTAACAAAGCAGACTATGCTGCCTCAGTGTGAGAGGTAACATCACGACCAGTCACAGGCCGTTTCAGTGTCACGTGATTTTTCGGCTACTTTATCTATGATTTTTTCATGTTTCTGCACATTTTTATTGGAAATAATGGTTGACAGTTATTTTCTGAGTATCTTTTACCCATACAAGTATCTAACTTCAAAAAAATTTTGACCGGAAACTCGTCCATTCTGACCTGTACCATTCCTTTCCGTTGCTCTTCCCATGCCGCAGAGATACTCAGCTTGAGCAACTCTAGTCATTCTCTTGCATTTGTACTGTGCTCACCTTTTGTATTCGCTGGCTGGGATCGGCAGCATTTACTGTGGACAGTGGATTCTAAAGACAGTGACAGTGATACCCCTCCTCCTAAGCGTAAATGCCAGTTGATCTATCCGCAGAAGTATAAGGAAAAATGGGAGAGTGATTCAAAATTTAGTAGTTGGATATAAGTATGTGCAAGTTTTGGATGAAAGTAAAAACATGAAGAGTCACCATTGTTTCCCCTGCTTCGAAGTTTCGTGATGAAACTGATGTGCTTGCCTCACTCAAGTGCTGCTGTGGATAGAATTTTCTCTCAGATTAACTTAATGAAAACAAAAGCAAGGAACCCGTTAAACACATCAACCCTCAATGGGCTGCTTCATGCAAAAGCAACCTTCGAACCAGCTCCATGTTACAGTTTCAGGATTCTTCCTAGCCATCCTAAGATGATGACAGAAGAAACCTACAAAACCGAAGACCCTAAACACTCTTTGTAAGTACTGTACTCTGCTGTGACTATTTTACTACTCTAGAAATTCCTACACTAGTCATTTTCATAATTTTTGCATAATAATGCAAACTAGGGAAATTTAATGGCAAAAAGGGAAATTTTGAGGGTGGATTTAGGGAAACATGACTGAGTATACCTGGCAACACTACATAGTGCATAGCTCTGAAGGGTAACGTTAGTTTTTCTTATGACTGTACGCTTGAAAGGCATGCAAACAGAGACTTGGAAATATACGTGTTTTCTGTTATACCAATATAGAGACATTGCTACAGTTGATGCTACACTGTGATAGGAAGAAGTCACCAGAAAGAAATACTTTGGCATCGCCGATTTAGGAAGTCTGTATGCAGCGCACTACGCAACATTATAATATGCATTCCAGATAATATGCCTTACAAGGCAAGCATTGCGTGTGCGGGGGGGGGGAGGGGGGGAGATTCTTTACAGTCGTTCAGCACATCTGAGTCTGAAACTCTGATTTTACAAAAGGCACTCGTGATAATTCTAAGAAATATCACAAAAATATGGGATTCCGAAACTAATGAAGGATGATAAATAACTAAGCTGTGAGCTGTTAGAAAACAAGGGTACAGTGTTGGTGAAAGTTGCTACTAGTAGAACAAAAAAACATAACTAAGAAACTGAGTTTCGCAGGCATTTACATCAAGTATGTATATGGAATGGGGGAGGTGTGTGAGTTGAAAAGAGGGCAACATGATGATGGAGGCTTTGGCGACAAGGAGACAACTCATATGTGGCCACCCCTCACGAGATGGAGGGGTCTGGCTATAGACAGACAGATAAAGACAGTTTTGTTTTCTTAATCGAAAACCTAGACACAGTTAGGTTAGCCATGGTCTCATGTAGTGTTGTAGTTACTGTCGTGATGGATGCTTTTACCACCTGCAATAATTAAGAGTGGAATCATCTGCACATCAGTGGAGAGGATCTGATTCACACGTAAGATGATCAGTAATGAATGACAAGAAGAATTTCAATGAAAGAAGAGAACCCCTAGGAATACCACTGATGATATGAGCAGTTGCCGTTTACCCTGGAAGTATACTGCAGCAAGGAAAGAGACATGATCAAAATATACATGCAGAAATATAGAATCCATAGAAGCGTACAGTGAACATTAGATATTTGTGGCAATCAACGGTCCAGAGTTTCAGATAGGTATAGTCTAACAACCAAGAATTTACCAAAACCTTTTTTTTCTTTTTTTCTTTTTAAATATCAGAACGAGAAGGAAAAACACAAGTAAAAAAAAAAATCCATACACCAGATTACTGGTGTCCTCAGTTCATTAAAAATCCATAATAGTTTGACTTGAACAGCTGTAGGTTGAAGTTTGGGGAAAAAAAACAACTCTGGGGAAGAGATTTCCAAAGAGATGCAATCACGGAATAAAAGATTTCTGATAGGCGGAAGTTCTGCAATATGGGAGTGTGGCATTCCAGTCATGAGTGTTACCAGATGCCCGTGTGGCACAGATGAAGGCACGGAGAGATGGCACAATGGATGCAACTTCGTCTTAACATTTGTCATAGATGTATATGTAAAATAATGGAAGGCAGGCAACATTCCTTCTTACCTGAAGAGGAGGTGATTTATTTGTAATAGCAGGGTTATTAATAATTTTAACAGCTTTGTTCTGAATCATGTCTAGTTGTTTTAGTAACCTCTCCAAATCAGTTCCACAAGGGTGAGTAACATTCCAGCTGAGAGCGCACATGACTCTTATAAACTATAGCTAACTGCTCGTCAGCGAAGAAGCTACGAACTCTGTGCAGTAATCCAAGTTCTTTGAGGTGGTTTTAACAAGTGATCTGACATGAGAGGTCCAGCTGAGGACATTAATAAGTGAAACACCGAGAATGTCAATACTTTTGATGATAGGAATATTAGTAGCATTGAAGGTAATATAGGAATCAGGAAATATATGTCTATTAGTAAATTGTATGTATTTGGTTTCACTAGCATTAAATGAGACAAGCTTATTTTATCCCATTCAGTGATCTTAGATAAGTCTTGATTTATGGAGATGGCTTTACTGAGTTTGTGAGTTAGAGATTTTAAAATTTGTGAATGGGTGTTTAAGTGTGAATGAACTGTGAAGTGTTGAGTCATCTGCATATTAATGGATGGTATTATGAGTGACAGAAAAGAGATCACTAGTATGAATTAGGAATATGATTGGAGTCAGAACTGATTCTTGTGGCACGCCGGCATTAATTGAGTGGAAATTGGAATGTACTGTACATCATCTACTTTTATCTTTCTGTCACTGAGATGTGAGAAAATCAGAGGAACAAAAGACGTTAGTCCATAGCTAGGGAGTTTGTATAGCAGGGAACGGTGCCACACTGTCAAAAGCTTTAGAAATATCAAGGGCTGCATGAGTTTCTCCATGGTGGTCAATCAATTGATGGATGGTGTCCGTCAGGAGGTTGAGTATATCAATGGTAGATCTTTCGTGGCGCAAACCATACTGTCTGTCACTAATTAAGTCGTTGGATTCCAGATGCATAACTATGGGCTTGTTCATTACAATTTCAAATAATTTACCAAGAGAAGATGTGCTAGCTATTGGTCTGTAATCACAGGAGTCAGAGGAACTTTCCTCGGAACTGGGTGGATATTGACATTTTTCAAGGAATTGGGGAATGAAGAAGTACGTATGCACAGTCTGCATATTTTAAAACTAGAAAAGAAGCAAGTTCTAGGGAGCACTTTTTCAAAAAAAGTGGAGGAATTCCATCTGACCCTGGAGGTTTGGTGGTTGGTAAATTGTTTAGGATGGATTTTACGTATCTATTCTGTATTACAAGTGGAGTAATATGAGGAGAGAGAAGTTCTAGTACTGGGACGTTCTGCCTGACTTCCTCTAAAGCGGGCCATACACGCACAGGCAAACCCATCCGATGGCCTGAAGAGGCTGGCCTCAACGAACAAAGCTGTGCCCACAAATGATTCAGTCGGCTTCACGTTTCAGCTCAGTTGCAAGCGAAACGCAATGGCGTGAGGGTGGCCATGGACGCTGTGCTGCCCACAGATGACCTGGAGCTGTATGCTATTGGGGCTGTTGCCGCGGCCTATATTGCAAATAATAGAAAGAGGAGGAAAAAACAGGACCAAATGGGCAAAAGACTGGTTGATGAGAAGGAGTAAATTGCCCCATCTGACTCTGTTGAAGGAGCCGCAGTGTTGAAAGAATTGCGGTGCGAGAAAAATGACTCGTTTAATTACTTGAGGATGGACGAGGATTCCTACCTGCAGCTGTTGTCATTGGTTTCCGCAGTAATGAAGAAGAACGATTCCTGTATGAGGAGTGCTATTTCGCCGCATGAAAGACTAACAACCACACTGAGGTTTATTGCCACAGGTTTCTCGTACGAGGATTTAAAATTCTCCCTCACAACTGACACAAGACTGACGCCTGACGGCCTGCGGTACCCCACACAAGCTCAGTTTGCCTGAACCTGACCGGAGCCTGACCACGAAAATCTGTCCACGACAGATCCCAAGACGATCGTTATGGCCGCCTGCGCAGGCGCCTGTTCCCTACCCACACACTCCCAGGTTTGCCTGAACGGGCCGGTCTCTTCAGGCCACCGGACGGGCTCGCCTGTGCGTTTATGGCCCGCTTAACATATATATCTGGCAAATGTGCTGGCAAGGATATTCGCTTTGCCACGCGGATCATTTGTAATATTACCGTCTGATAATTTTAGTAGTGGAATGGGTGATGACTTGTTAAAGTTATTATTCAGAGAACTGAGAGTTGACCAGAATATTCTATTGTCATTAGGATTATTTAGTAGCACTTCTATCCCTTATTGATCAGGATTATTTGTCAGGAACAAATCCAAAAGAAAAGCGGTATGGTCAGGATTATCTGGTATTCTGGTTGGTTGCTTTACCAAATGCGTGAGATTAAACGATTCTGCAAACAGTTCGCATTCTAGACCAGTATCGTCAGTCGTGGCAGAATGCAATAACCATTCTGCATCACGCACGTTAAAACCATCCAAAATGATATTACAGGTTAAGGTTAATCAACTGTGTGGATATGGAGTCAAATACATTGGGTTCTGAAGAAGCACTGGGGGAGCGATAGTCTACACAGATATATTTGGTAATATATAGATGTTTTAGTTTATACATTAACTCTTTCACTGACGAGCAGTTAGCTATAATTTATAAGAGTCATGTGCGCTCTCAGCTGGAATATTGCTCACCCCTGTGGAATGGATGTGGAGAGGTTGCACTAAAACAACTAGACAAAATTCAGAACAAAGCTGTTGGAATTATTAATAAATATGCTTTTATGAATAAACTACCTCCCCTACAAGTAAGAAGGAATGTTGCCTTTCTTGCAATATTTTACAGATATTTTTATGGCAAGTGCTCATACGTAGTTGCGTCTATTGTGCCATCTCTTCCTACCTTCCCTTGTGCTACACGGGCATCTGGTAACACTCATGACCGGAATGTCACAGAGTCATATTGCAGTACTTCTGCCTATGAGAATTCTTTTATTCCCGAACTGCATCTCTCTGGAACTCGCTTTCCCGGGTTGTTTCCCCCCATACTTCAGCCTACGGCTGTTCAAGTCCAACTGTTACAGATAATTTATGAATGGAGGACGCCATTAATCTGGTACATGGATTTTCGTTTAACTTATTTGTATTTCCTTCATCTGTTCTGTTATTTAAAAAAGATAATCAAAATCAGTTGAAGCGGAGCTCAAAACAATGTCATCCGCAAATTCAGATTTGATATAACAACAGGTGTCACCCTTGTTACGGAAGTTTGTGAGGAGATGGTAAACTGAACAAAATGGAGATATTTCAGTAGAGAGATAGATTTAGGATTCTGTGAGGAAAAAGGGCTAGAGGGGAAACTGATTGAAGAAAAAAGTGTACTGAATTCAAATTAGTGATAAGACCACGGATGCTGGTGTAGTATAGGGCCTAACCTGCGCTTCTCCGCTGACGAGCGTGAACTGTGTTTGCAATAGTCACTGCTGGCACAGTCGCTTGATAGCGACTGGGAGGACCCTGTGCCGCCAACCCTACCCTACCGGTGGTGGCAATCCGAGAAACCACCGCGTTTGCTGAAGTTAATGCAGCGGCCATTGTTAAGGGGGATTAAAGAGAGGTGTGATATCTAATGTACATGTAATATGGTGTAGACAATTGATGGTAAAGGTATTATGAGGGTATGCTGGCCTACTCTCTGTGTAAGGGAACGAGGATAGCCTGGAAACCGAAATAAATGTATAAGAATCGGTTGTAAACGCTCCAGATGGGGCCCAATGACAGCCAAAGAGAAGCGAGCGAGGAGTCGATTCTGATCTGGAATTAGCGAATGTTGCCTTTCTTCGGGACCTGATGAATGGATGCTCGTCTTCTGGAATTAGTAACTGGTTTCATATCATGTCATCCTAGTGAGTGGTTGGTCTTATGGGGGGAACTCGGTGAATGGTTGTCCTCCTTTGAAACAGAGTCAGTGATTACCATTTTCTGATACTAGATGAATGGTAACCTTTTGTACAGGGTAAATGTTTCTCTATCATTGATATTGGGTCAAATGTGCTTTTATTTGATACTGTGTCAGTGGTTGTCCTATTCTGTTACTGGGTCGGTGTTTGCTCTTTGATACTAGGTCAGTGATTGCCGTTACTAGATACTGTGTCAATTGTAGTCCTTTGATTCTAGGTCAGTGGCTGCCTTTATTTGATACCGGGTTAATGGTTACCCTTCTTCAGAACCAGAATAATGGGAAAATGGTTGTCACTCTCAAAAACCGTGTTCATGGTTGCTCTTCTTCAGAACACGGTTAATGAATGCTCTTCTTCCGGACATGTATAATGGTTGCTCTTCTTCAGGACATAGTTAATGATTGCTCTTCTTCAGGACACAATTAATGGTAGCTCTTTTTCAGGACAAGGGTTAATGGTTGCTCTAGTCCTAGGCACAGGAAGGAAAAAAAAACTTGTTTTACTTTCATAGTAAAAAAGAAAATGATGTCATTGTTAATTTACTCATTATATCTACAAATGAGCATATTCAGTTTTTCATCCTGCAAGGTTTGATATATCCTTTACTTACTCATTATGAAATCGGTATAATCGTCTGATATTACCATGGATAAATGTGAAATTACATAAACATACTGAAGCGGTTAGAATGAGAACCATCATTTCTGAGGAAGTACAAGATATGTATTATGCCGTATTTCTTTGTAAGTAACAGACTTAGCTCCTTGACTTCGATTATTGTCTTTATTTTTCATTTGTGCTATGCATACGATTATATTCAGTAGGAGAGACTTTCAGAATCTGGGGAAGGACGCAAGAGACAGCCTTCATTTCCCCCTTCATTATCTCAGAACCTTTCTTAAATAAATGTTTTCTGGAGGTTGACTGATTCTACTGAGAAAAACTCATCATGTTGGAGTAGTTAAAACTGTTGCGTACTTTAACAATATGATCTTATATTCTCTCGCTGTTCCTCGCTTATAGACATCTTCGAGTTGGCAACAATACATTTACATCTAGAGTCTTTATTCAATAATTATTTTAGTAACCAAGTTCACTTCTCTTGCAAAATGTCTCATTCAGTCGCATATAAGCACACATGACGCTGCCCTATTGCTCGAACGAGAAGTCTTCATGTAAACGCGGCATGAGGGAACTGTACGCGTCTCTCTTTCACATCAAAGTGAGGATAATATAAATCACTCATGAAGACTCTCTCGCTCAAGAAATATGTTCTACTTCTGGCAGTCAAGGGCTTAATATTGCCAGAGAAAAGGTCAAAGATATATTTACCGGCCGCAGGCCTTTAACAAGAGAGGTTATTTTCCGCCCCTTGCCCGTCATCATCACGAGCTCTGGTTAGGTGACTGGAGGACAAAGGACCCTCTAAATTTTGCCCATTGCGATGCTGTTTGATGTCATCCTCCTCCGTATAAATCCACCAAATTTGGGCTTTCATCCCTCTGTTTGGATCTCTGATTCTCAAATAATTGGTTGCCGTATTTAAACACATATGGTCGGTAAAGTCATTCTTATTTTATTCCTGCTACCCTTCACCCTTTTTATAAAAATTAGTCTGCTCCAACTCACGGATGCCTTCTCTCAGCTTGTACCTTCCTGTATCGCAAATCAACCATTGGTTGTAATTAACATCATCAATTTCACTTTCGCTGTTTTCAGAAGATTTTAATCAATTTTGGCCATACACATAGCTGTCCTGTTTCATCCAAGTTGCTCCAGCCCACGGCTTTCATCTCATTCCGGATCTCTGTGTCTCAAGTCAGCTGTTGGTTGTAATTTTACCTTTCCATTTCAGTGACGTTTTTCTGATTATCTTCGAGCGATCATCATGAGAGTTTGTTTTATTTCGGAAATACCTTCATCGACCCTGCTTGCTCTCAGGCTGCTCAGTATAAAACGACCAACTTAAGACTTTATCTCTCAGCCTGGGTCTGTCTCTCAAACCAAACATTGGCAGTTGTTCTTGAAAACAGATCATGAGTTGAAGGTTAAAGTTAATGACCGAGGGAATCATCTGTTACCTTTTCATTCCTGATATACGACTTGAAGGGACCTGACATTGTAATGATAGTAATTAGCTACCTGTATTGATTGTTGTAGTATGAAGAAGTTCACTATTGTTTCAGAGACATTTCACCAACTCTACAGGATCTGCCGCCATGCTTTGCAGCTTTTTGACACCGCATCTTTGTATCCGGGCCACCTGCACCAGTACAACTTTCCAAAGGCAATTGGTTTTAGATAAAGACTCAGCGTATTGATAATCAAAATTCTAGGTCCCCTCCCAACAAGCATCACAGGTTGTGGATATTGTATCTCAGTAAGTGATCCACTTTTTTTTTTTTTTTTTTTGAGATTTGGCGCATATAATATGCCTACATTATGGTAGACAAACGTGTTCAAGTGGACGGCATATCTCAGTAACCAAAGGACCTTTTATTTCACTTCTCCCTCCTGCGCGAGCACGCCCGCACGTGCGCACTCATGCACGCACGCACGCACACACACACACACACACACACACACACACACACACACACACACACACACACACACACACACACACACACACACACACACACACACACACACACAATATACGATAAAGTTAAACCTACTGATTATCAGGGTTCTAGATTCAGCATTCTCGACTCAACCTACTTTAAGAGTATGGTAAAAAATATAACAAATGAACATGTCTCGAAAAATGTGGATGGAAGAATAAATCGGCCCTATCTCAGAACCTTGCATGTCCAGTTTACCTGTGATTAAGAGAAGCTCATCAAATTTTAAAGGTCAAGGTCTGCCCCCAGTCAATCTCACAGTGTCCATACATTACAGTTGGTGGATGTCATTTCAGTGTAGCGAAGCCTTCTCTAATTCCAATACATTACACAGATATCAGAAAAACAAGAAAGGACAAACCTATTGATACTGAAGGCTCTAGTGAGTCTAGTTCCATTCTTCCCATTTCAGGCCTCTCCTCACTTCAAATATCGGTGCTTGGGTGTAATAGCGGAATGACCAGGACACCTTGTGTTGTGTAGCTCTGCACGCACAATTGCCCTGTTATAAAGAAATAATAAACCGGCATACCTCGAAAAGATACAGAAGAAAACAACTCATTTCCTGTCATTGTCTGTCAGTTCCATTAAAAAAAAATATATATGTACAATATCTCTACGTTCCAAAGCTTTTTTGGCCTCTCCCACTTCTCCCTTCTATCCATCACACACACAGAAGGATTTGAATAACGCATTTATTAATCCCTTCAGTATAAACAAAACAGCCGTTTGATGGCAAGAGTAAAATAAAAGAGACAGTATTGTAGTTAAGTCTTTATCTGCGTGGAGCGCATTAAAACTTATCTTTGTCAACAGAGTTGCTATCGAAAAGCCGAGGCTCAACTTTGCGTGGATAATTGTCTCTGTTCTTTCATTATTGTACAGCATCCCTGAAGATAGGTTATGTATAGTCCAAAAATTTACGGAAATAAAGAACTTAAAGCTCCTCCAAATGCTTTCCTTCCCACAAGAAATAACAAAAGGTTATAGCTTTATCTTCGTCTCTTGCCCTGTGTCTCTCTATCCGTCTATCTGTCTGTCTGTCCATGAATCTTATTACAGAATAATCAATGTGAAGATAAAAAATTAGAAAGGAAGTTTCTATTAACCCAAAGATGCTGTGGTTAGTTTTCGACGAGAGTGCGTCAAAGGACAAGGACAAACTGGGGACTAACCAACACGTCTTGTACTTCTTATTGAAAGATAGAGGATACGATGCGCAGTTCAGTAAGCGCATTCGTAGACTTCGTACCTACATCGTGGCAGCCTAATCGTCAGCCAGCATAACCGTCTGTTGGCGTAGTAATCACATGGCATTAACATCAAAGAAAAAAGGTTATGATTTTCTCGCAGAAAATAATGAACATATTTATCCACTGATCAATTCTGACTAGTTCAGGGACTCACCTTAACTACTTCCAGCCGTATCAGCAATGTTCTATCTCTTTCAGAGCAATCAAGCTTCATTATTGATTATTTCAGTTCAGTCAGGTCACTTCTTACTCATTATGATCAGTTAGAACCATTTAAGTCAAATTTTAATACAGTAGATCCAGTTAGGTCATATGATGATAATGCATGTATTTTACATCTAATCGGAGACGCTGACGAGGGTCTTACACAGGGTGGTGTTGTGAACCCCGTGTGGAGTGAAGCAACTGTAGATTCCATTAGGGAGCTAAACCATTTCATGATTCCATGCACCTCGCCATGGGGAAGAACTATAGTGAGGCGCTATATACGGTACTATAAAGACGTGCTGGTTCCTGACACAGTATATGTACTGTGCTGTATATGTAATAATATCCTACAGAAGCATTTGATTACCTGTGATCGTTGGATCTGCTCGTCCTGAAAAAAAAGGGGGGGGGGGCCTTAGCAAAAACAACACCAACCACAGCCAATCGGACTGAGATCAGTTTAGACTCATCCAGGATTAGTTTGGTTCAGTTCTTACTAAGAATATCATGAGTAGCTCCTACCCCACGCTGTGACGTCATTTCACGTTTCACCATGAACGAGGGCTGGCAGCAGCATGGCCGTCCTTGACTTTGTCAGTGCCAGTGAGTGATCAGGTGTGGTGGTGAAATCATGTCACTTCCTGCTCGGTATTGGTAGCAGTGAACATCTGAAGTGCACAGTGGGGTAGGATATACCCTCGATTCCTACAGTGTCCTGCACAATGGGGTAGGATGTACCCCTTAACATAATATTATAATAATATAATAATACCACCTAACTTAATATAATGACATTATAATAATGTAATAATATAAAAATATAATAAGGTACATAAAATAATCATAATGTAAAAATCATAATATGAATATACGATAATAATATCAAAAAAGGGTAATTTTCAGCTTCCGGGAATGTAAGGGGTTTACGCAGATTTCCCTCCTCCCATGTGAAGTCTTGTGTATTTACTTTAGGTTTGCACTGCCAGATAGAATTTATCTCATTATCTTGTTTGTTCATTAACCGGTTTCAAAAATTTTCTAATTTTTCAATGTAATTATTTCCTTTTGAAAGGAGAGTAAGGAATTATCGTCATTTAAATGTTTGTTTCATGTTAAACACAAAAATATAATGCTAAAGAGTTGCCCTATGTATTTTGTTTAATAAAAATTACGTTTGGCAATTTTTTACAATTTTTCCCCTCATGGGGTAGTGTTACAGATTTACCCTAATACCTGATCAAGGGAATCAACAGTTCTAGCACCATAATCACCACAAGGATCTTCTCAACCATTAACCATCATGATGACTAAATAACAATGGCCAAAGAACATGGAAGGCAAGGGATGAATGGACCTTCATAACCATCATACTGCCATCTTTACCATCACCAAACACAAGCGGCTGGTAACTGACGACTGGTGGGTACCTCTGCCAGTCCACTGAAGAGAGGCGTGAATGAATTGTCTCCGAATCTATTTGGAATGAATTTTTCATCTGCCATTATGGGTATCCTCATGCATCGACAGTTACGTCAGTGTGATTCCCAACCACGATGCAAAGTAGCTGTCCCAGTGCCACAAAAGGGTGGTCAGTTGACAGACCAAAGGACAGACAGACGGACACTCATTATGTAGATTAGATTAAAGGTACTGTGTTAGGGACGAGAACTATTGGTATTTTGGGGAGTGATAATTTCTGCTCCTGTTTACTCATCCCATTGGCACAGGAAGGCTTAGATTAACGCCCATAAACCATACAGGGCCATTATGGCAACCAAAAAATTGTTGTCAGTCCTAATGTTATGCTAGAATAAGACAAAACCGTTGTTGTTAATCAATGACTTGAGAGAAATCGTGTCAGAGAATCGCAGTGAACGACAGTCAATCAGCCATCTTAAAGGTGAGATTTCGAAACGTAAACTACACGAGTAATACAGTAGTGTCAACATGAATTGATCTTCATGCATTCTGGCAGAGCTTCAAACTCCACAACATTGAACGAGGTTTCCCTGTTCGATCTGAAACTCCAACTACAACTTTCCTTCACTCAGTGTTCAGGATGGAGAGCGAGAAGAAATAATTTGCCAGATTATCAAACTTAAATGCTCACTGACCGTAAAGAAAAACTGTGTTAGTTGCAAACATCTGTGAAGATAGAACGTACATACCAATATATATGAAGTACAGATAACGGAAAGTCTGTTGGCCCGAGACAAGGATATCTGTTGGAGAAAATGTTAAATACCACTATGGTCTAATTAACGTGTAAGAAAAGTGAATAGAAAAGAGGAAGGCTTTCCCCCGACCACCACACAGTACGGCAAAACCGGCAGGAAAAGGAAAATATATATATATATATATATATATATATATATATATATATATATATACCCTGGGGGTAGGGTTTTTTTTCAAGAATACTCCCCCAGTATCCCTGCTTGTCGTAAAAGGCGACTAAAAGGGTTGACGGAGGGTTAGTGCCCCTCCCCGGAAAACAACTAACCAAAAAAAAAAAACAAGAAGCCTCGGACAAGGACTGACCAAACGATGACGACCCAGGACCGGACAAAGGACTTGGTAATGGCTACGTGGAATGTAAGAGGAGTGAATGATCAGGTAAAGAAGAGAGAGATTGTCCAGGTGCTTGAGGGTGCAAAAGTTGATGTATGTGGAATGACTGAAACAAAATGGTGAGGCGAAAGTGTGAGAGAATGGGAGTATGGATGGGGTATATGTGCAGGAGTAGGTGAGAATGAGAGGGCAAAGGAAGGAGTATGTATAGTTGTGAGTAAAAGATGGAAGAAGAGCATAAGACAGTATGGATCAGTTGGGTCAAGGATTGTGTGGGTAAAGTTGAAAGTTGGAATACAAATGTGGGCGATTGTGTGTGTGTATGCGCCAATGCAAGATCGTGCTAGCAGAGTGAGAGAAGAGTTCTGGACAAATGTAGAAGTGTGCATGGAAAAGTTTGGAAGGAATGAGAGAGTGTTTTTGATCGGTGATATGAATGGTAAAGTTGGGAAAGTGAAGGTGGATGGAATAGTTGGTGAGTGGGGTGTGCCTGCTGCGATAGATGAGAATGGCCGTGCGTTAATGGACATTTGTGCTGGGAGGGGGTTGGTAATAGCCAATACCCTCTTCATGCATAAAATGATCCACAGGTATACATGGCGAGTGATGAGAAGGGTGGGTGGTGAACTGAATGAAAGGAAGGCAATGATTGATTATGTGTGTGTGGATGAAAGGATGCGAAGATGTGTGATGGATGCAAAAGCTTATAGAGGTTGGGGGAGTGGACTCGCTGACCACTACTTGGTGGTGGCCAGAATTAGGATTCAAGTAAAATGGAGAAATAGAAGAAGGGAAAGACGAGAGGAAGAAGTAGTTGCAAGGAGAGTGGAAAGGTTACAAGAGGATGAGAAAAAGGCAGAGTATAAGAGAGAAGTGGAGGAACGATTGGGCAAATATGAATTGGAGCAGATGGGGGATGTGGAAGGTGTGTGCAGGATATTTACAGAAGAAATATGTGCAGCATGTGATGTAGTGTGTGGGAGGAAGAGAAGACGGAGGGGGGTGCAAGGAACAGCGTGGTGGACTGAAGAGGTGAGACAGGCTGTGGCACAGGTGGAAGAAGTCGAGAGGCATAAGAGAAGCATAAGAGAGAGTTGTATGTAGAAAGAAAGAGAGGTGAAAAGCTTAGTAAGAGAGAGTAAGAAGAGAGTGGATGAGGAATTTGGAAGGAATTTGAGTGTAAAGTGGAGGGACTGTAAGAAGATGTTCTGGAAAGAGGTGAAGAGAGTAAGACAGGGTGGAAGTGAGGTTAGCAGGGGAGCGAAAGATAAAAATGGTAGATTACTAGAGGAGAAGGGAGAAAAAGTGAGCAGATGGAGAGAACACTTTAAGGAATTGTTGAACATACAGGATGGAAGTAATGTGAGTATAAGTGGCTGGGGAATGGCTGGGAGAAGGAGGGAGGTGAGAAGACAGGAAGAAATCAGTAGGATAGAAGTTGTGGAAGCAATGAAGAAAGTTAAATTGGGGAAAGCCCCAGGAATTGATGGAGTGTGTGGTGAAATGCTGAAGCATGGGGGAGAGATAATAGTAGAATGGATGTGGAAGATGTGCAGATTGGCCTGGGAGGAAGGTAGAGTCCCGGAGGATTGGAATTCAGGTATAATTATTCCCTTGTACAAAGGAAAAAGGGGGAAAAGAAGTGTGTGGTAATCATAGGGGCATTTGTCTTCTTAGTATAATATGAAAAGTGTATGGTAGGATACTTATTGACAAGTTAGAGAAAGAACAGAGGAATTAGTTGGAGAAGAACAGTGAGGCATTAGGAAGGGAAGAGGTTGTGTAGATCAGATATTCATTCTTAGATCTTTAGTGGAAAAGTTTCTAGAGAAGGGAAAGAAGTTGTATGCGGCTTTCATGGATTTGGAGAAAGCATACGACAGGGTGGATAGACAAGGATTGTGGAAAGTATTAAGAATATATGGAGTAGATGGAAAGATGTTGAATGCTGTGAAGAGTATGTATGATGGTGCGAAGGCTGCTGTGCGTGTGGATGGTGAACTAAGTGAATTTTTCTCTTTGGAGGTTGGGTTGAAACAGGGATGTATCATGTCTCCATGGTTGTTCAGTCTGTTCATGGATGGGGTAATAAAAGAGGTACAAGGTAGGGTAGTGGATGTTGGAGTGGCCCTGGTGAGAGAGGATAGTGTTTGGAAACTCCCTGTACTGTTGTTTGCAGATGATACTGTGCTGTTGAGTGAAGATGAAGGGGAGCTGCAAGGCTTGGTGGATGAGTTTGGGAAAGTGTGCAAGAAACGGAATCTAAAGGTGAATGTAGGGAAGAGTAAAGTGATGGTCTTTGACAGAGGTGAAGTCAGTGACTGTACAGCGAGGTTGGATGGTAAGGAATTGGAAAATGTGAGTACGTTTAAGTACTTGGGTAGTGTGATGAGTAAGGATGAAGGTTTGGAGGGTGAAGGGTACAGCAGGGAAGAAAGGTTGCTGGTTCTTTGAAAGCAGTGATAAGAAACAGGGAAGTGAGCATGGAAGTGAAAAAGTTACTACATGACAGTATTATTATAACAACTCTAACGTATGGAAGTGAAGCTTGGACATTGTTGGAAGGACAGAAGTCAGGAGTGAGAGCAGTGGAAATGAGTTATTTAAGAGGAGCCTGTGGAGTCACATGGAGAGACAGGCTGACAAATGAGGATATAAAGGAGCGTTGTGGTGTGGATGTGGATGTGATAGGAAGTGTTATGAGGAACACACTGAGGTGGTTTGGCCATGTGGAGAGGATGGAGGGTGAAAGACTGACGAAGAGAGTGTATGTGAGTGAGGTGGAGGGGGGAAGAGGGAGGGGGAGGCCGAGGATGAGATGGAGGGATGGTTTGGAGAGGTAAATGAGAGAGGGGGGAGTGAGCTGGGAGCAGGGCAGTGAAATGGCGGGGGACAGGACGACGTGGAGGCGTTTTGTTTGTGGCCACCCCAAACGGGATTGAGGCGTCTGGCAATATATATATATATATATATATATATATATATATATATATATATATATATATATATATATATATATATATATATATATATATATATATATATATATATATATATATATATATATATATATATATATATATATATATATATATATGTTTTTAGAAAGAACAAGCCTGGAAATTATACAGGAGAGGAAGAACAAGAAAGATTATACATCACGTAGTATATGTAACGTCATATTCTACAGATCTGCTTTTTTTTTTTTTAAGATAATGAATGGAGGAGGGAAAAACAAAGGGAAAAAAAATAAATTCATGTGCCTAAAGGCATCCTCCATTCATAAAATATTTATAACAACTGGATATGAATTGACGTGGATTAAATGTTTGTGGGAAACAACTCCCAGGAAGGGAATTCCAGAGTGTAGTAGTTCTGGGGATAAATGAATTTTGATATGCAGAGGCTCTGTATTGCGGGGGAGAGAGTGTGAATTCATGGGCGCTCCCAGCTGCTCGAGAATTTCATGAGATAATGTGAAGGGGAGGCACAGTTGAAGCCAGCTCGTCAGAGCACTTACGGTAAAAATATCTATAAAATAATGCTAAAGAAGCAACATCGCTACGTACTGATAATGGAGGAAGGTCTTGCGTGGTGGCAGGATTACTGATTAATCTAATGGCTTTATTTTGAATTTTGTCCAACTGCCTCAATGCAACCGCTCCACATCCACTCCACAGTGGTGAACAGTATTCGATCTGAGAACGCACATGACTTTTGTATATTTTGGGCATCTGCTCGTCAGTGAGGAACTCACGAACTCTGTACATAATTCCCAAGTTTTTGGATGCATTTTTAGCAAGGAATTTAACATAAGCTGTCCAGCTTAGGTTGGGGTTTAGAGTAACACCTAGGATATCAATTGTAGTGGATATGGGAATACTGACATCATTTAAAATTATGCGGGAGTCTGAGGGATTCTTTCTGTTGGAGAAATTAATATATTTACTTTTCTGAGCATTAAATGAGACCAGATTTTTTTTGTCCCCATTGATTAATTTTAAAAAGGTCCTGCTTCAGAGAAATTGCTGTGTTTATTTGGGAGTTTATAATATCAAATTGTGTAAAGGAGGTACTAAATGTGAAAGAACTATGAAGGGTCGAGTTATTAGCGTAAGAGTGTATTGGGTTGTGCATGACAGATAGGAGGTCATTAATATGAATGAGAAAGAGGGTTGGCGCCAAAACTGATCCCTGAGGTACGCCAGCATTTATGGAATGAAACTGAGAATAAATTCCATCTACGATGACCCGTATTTTTCTACTATGAGGGTAAGAAGAAATTAGAGAAACCAGTGATGCAAGGCCATAGTGTGACATCTTAGACAATAAGGCCTGGTGCCATACTCTGTCAAATGCTTTTGAAATATCTAGTGCTACTGTGTGTGTTTCATCATGTTGGTCTATTGTTTTGTTAATCTTATGGGTAAGAAGGCAAAGAATATCTACAGTTGAACGTTCTTGTCTAAATCCATACTGCCGATCATTGATTAATTTATTGATTTCTAGATGCTTGAGTGTGTGTTTGTTAAAAAAAGCAAGCATTTCGAGCTTACATGACGCTTTCATTACCAATATAGGATAATCTCTCTGTCTGTTTGTCTGTCTGTCTGTCTGTCTGTCTCTGTCTCTCTCTCTCTCTCTCTCTCTCTCTCTCTCTCTCTCTCTCTCTCTTTGTATACGAACACACACACACACACACACACACACACACATATATATATAAATATATATATTGCCAGACGCCTCAATCCTGTTTGGGGTGGCCACAAACAAATCGCCTCCAAGTCGCCCTGTCCCCCGCCATTTCACGGCCCTGCTCCCAACTTACACCCCCCTCTCTCATATACCTCTCCACCCCATCCCTCCATCTCATCCTCGGCCTCCCCCTCCCTCTTTCCCCCTCCACCTCACTCACATACACTCTCTTCGTCAGTTTTTCACCCTCCATCCTCTCCACATGGCCAAACCACCTCAGTGTGTTCCTCATAACACTTCCTATCACATCCATATCCACACCACAACGCTCCTTTATATCCTCATTCGTCAGCCTGTCTCTCCACGTGACACCACAGGCTCCTCTTAAATAGCTCATTTCCACTGCTCTCACTCTTGACTTGTGTCCTTCCAACAATGTCCAAGCTTCACTTCCGAACGTTAGAGTTGGTATAACAATACTGTCATGTAGTAACTTTTTCAATCCATGCTCACTTCCCTGTTTCTTATCACTGCTTTCAAAGAACCAGCAACCTTTCTTCCCTGTTGTACCCTTTCAAGCACTTCACCCTCCAAACCTCCATCCCTACTCATCACACTACACAAGTACTTAAACGTACTCACATTTTCCAATATATATATATATATATATATATATATATATATATATATATATATATATATATATATATATATGTGTGTGTGTGTGTGTGTGTGTGTGTGTGTGGGTGGGGTGGGTGGGTTTGTGGGTGTGGGTGTGGGTGTGTGTGTGGGTGGGTGTGCGTATTTATTTATTTATTTATTTATATATTCACAGCAAGTCTAAAAAGTCTTTTCAGAAAGCTAGACTAGGAAAACAAAGAAGTAAACATACTGTAGATGGAGAAAAGTTAAACCATTTAAGATTTGCCGATGACACTGTCCTAGTCTCAGAAACTGCTGAAACATTGCAAGAAATGTTAAAAAATGACCTGAACAGGTAAAGTCTCAAAGTAGTGGTAAAGATGAACCGGAGTAAAACTAAACTGACGTTTAATCCAAATTAAACAAAAAGCGTCACCAGAATAAGATAAGAAATTCTTCAAGAAGCCGAGGAGTACAATTACTTGTGGCAAATACCAAAACTAACGAAAGACCATGAGAGTGAAATTAAAAGACGCATTACAGTTGAATGGAAAGCTTTCGATTAACATAGAGACATCATGAAAAGTAGCTCGCCAATATGTATGAAACAAAAATTATATAACGAATATATAATGCCAGCTATGACGCAGGGTTATGGGACCTGGAAACTGACAAAATCGATGGGAAATAAAATAATCCGTTCTCAGAGAGCAATGTAAAAGTCAATGTTGGGAATATCTTTAGGAGACAGGAAAAGATCAACTTGAGTGAGAGAGCAGATACAGTCAGACATGGAAGTTGTAAAAGAACATACATGGAGGTGGGCAGGCAATGTAGCAAGAATAAGGGATAACCGATGGAGTAAGAGGATGACTGACTGGACACCAAGAGAATGTAAGCGTAGCAGAAAAAGGCCGGACAGGAGGTGGGGAGATGAGACAGAGAAATTTGCAGGGAAAACGTGGCAACGATTAGCTCAGTCAAGAAATTCGTGAAGGTTTGGGGAGGCCTCTGTTCAGCAGTGGACTTGTAATGGCTGATGATATATATATATATATATATATATATATATATATATATATATATATATATATATATATATATATATATATATATATATATGCAGGTGGTAGATTATTAACCCATGAGAATGGAGTAAGGACCCGATGGAAGGAAAATTTTGAAAGCCTGATGAATGGGAATAGAGAGAGCAGAGCCTCTGTAAACATGACTGGTTTTGGGACTGTGCAGAGAAAGAATGCAGTGCCAGGAAACGTGACACTCGCACAGATGAAGAGCGCTGTGATGAAGCTGAAAAATGGGAAAGCAGCTGAGTCTGATGAGGTGTATGCAGAGATGATTCAGTGTGGTGGAGAGACCGGAGTTGTTGAAGATATGTATGAAGGCATGGTTGAGTGAAACTGCCAGCAGAGTGAAAAAAGGCTGTGATTGCATCCCTGTACAAAAGTAAAGGTGAGCGAAGTGAGTGCAAGAATTATCGTGGCATAAGTTTATTGAGTGGGGCAGGAAAGGCATAGGGAAGAATTATTATAGAGAAAGTAAAAGAGATATCAGAAGTCCTAGTGAATGATGAACAGGGTGGCTTGAGGAGTGGCAGAGGACCTGTGGATTTAATATTTGCAATGAGACAGATAGCGAAGAAGGCTACAGAGAAGGACCATAAGGTGTTTAGGACGTTAATTGATCTCGAAAAACCATACGACAAAGTAAACAGAGAGGGATTGTGGAAAGTTTTGCGTTTGTACGGTGTAGATGGTAAGCTGTTAGGTGCCGTCAAAAGTTTTTATGATGGTAGTGAAGCATGTGTAAGAGTTAGCGGGCATCTAAATGAATGGTTCATGATCGGTGTGGGATTGCGACGAGGTTGTATGATGTTTCCATGGTTGTTCAATATATATATGGATAGGGTGATGAGAGAAGTAAAAACACGAGTAATGGAGAGGTGGATGGCGTTGATAGTGAATGGTGATGGATGGAATATCTCAAATTTGTTGTATGCTGATGATGCAGTACTACTTGCAAATACCGAACAAGAACTTCGTAGACTGGTGAAGAGTTTTGCTGATGTCTGAGAGCGTTGTGCGTCGAGAGTAAACATAGAAAAGAGTAAAGTGATGGATACTGAAAGAGAAGGTGGCTCCCAGGGCGATGTTACGGTGAACAGAGAGAGACTAGAATTGGTGAGGGAGTTCAAATACCTGTGTACAATGACAGAAAAGAGAAGAAAATATGCAAAAGAAGTGGAAAGTAGGGTGACACAAGGAAGGAAAGTAGCTGGTGCAATGAAGGCCTTGATAAGAAACAGAAGCATGTGTGTTGCAGCTGCACGAGGCTTTCATGAAGGAGTATTAGTGCCAACTTTTACACATGGATGTGAGACTATGGTGTGGCATGAAAATGAAAAGTCAATAGTGAGAGCAGTGGAGATGGGACTGCCGAGGAATGTATGTGGAATACAGATAGTGGATAGGATACGAAATAATAAGATTCGTGAAAGCTATGGAATGAGGAAGTCTGTGAACACCAGAATTGAAGAGAGTGTACTAACATGGCATGGTCATGTGGAGAGAATGGGTAACAATAGAGTGGTGAAAAAGGTATGTCTGAGCGAATATGGAGGAGGGAGGAGGCGAAGTAGGCCAAGGAGAAGGTGGAGTGATATGGTGGGTGAGTGTGTGAGGAAGAGAGATTTGGAAGTCGGTGAGGCTGGGGAACTGACAAGATTTCGAGCTGGCTGGATGAATATTGTGAGGAGAAGTGTATAATCAGGGATTTGGCATCCCTTATTAACGTAACAGCGTCCGTATTGACTCTACTGTGTGAGGCTACAGACCGTGGTGAATGTTTTTGGATTATCCTATAGAGCCAGGATTCCTGAGGCTTGAATTATAAGTGAATGGAAGCGTGGCCCATTGGATTGGGCAAATTCGGGCTTTCGGGACATTGCAACTCTTCATCCTACCCTAGGGTGGGACAGGAGGTCCGGATGATGATTATATATATATATATATATATATATATATATATATATATATATATATATATATATATATATATATATATATATATATATTATGCTGTATATTGCCCAGACGCCTTTATCCCGCAAGGTGTGGCCACAAACAAATCGCCTCCATGTGGCCCTGTCTCTCGCCATTTCTCTGCTCTGCTCCCAGCTCACACCCCCCTCTCTCATATACCTCTCCTCTCCATCCTTCAATCTCATCATTGGCCTCCCCTTCCCTCTCTCCCCCTTCACCTCTCTCACATACACTCTCTTTGTCAGTCTCTAGCACTCCATCCTCTCCATGTGTCCAAACCACATCCATACCCACACCACCAAGTTCCTTCACTTCCTCATTTGTCAGTCTGCCTCTCCATGTGACTCCACATGCTCCTTTCAAATAACTCGTTTCCACTGCTCTCACTGTTCATTTGTGTCCTTTAATCAGGATCCAAGCTTGACTTCCGTATGTTAGAGTTGAGATCACAATACTGTCATGCAGCGTTTTTTTTTTTTTACTTCCATTTACTTATCACTGCCCTCAAAGGACCAGTAACCTTCCTTTCTTGCCGTACCCTTTCAAGCACTTCACCCTCTAAACTGCCAGCCTTACTCACTCATTAAACTACTGAAGTACTCAAACGTACTCACATTTTCCATTTCCTCCTCATCCAACGTCACTTTACATTCAGTGCCTTTATTTTTCTCGACGACCATAACATTACTCTATCCTAGATTCGCCTTTAGATTCCGTTTCTTACACACTCTACCAAACTCATTCACCAAACCTTGCAGCTCCCCTTCGTCTTCACTTAACAACAGAGTGTCATAAGCCTACAACAGTTCAGGGAGTTTCCAAACACTGCCCTCTCTCATTAGGGCCGCTCCAACTTCCACTGACCTACCTTGTATCTCTTTTATAACCCCATCCATATACAGATTGAATAATCATGGAGACATGATATATCACTGTTTCAGTTTAACCTTCAAATAGGAAAATTCACTCAGTTAACTGTCCACACGCACTGCAGCCTTAACACCCTCATACATACTCTTCGCGGCATCCAACAACTACCCATTTACCCCATATATTCTAAATACTTTCTGTATCTCTTGTCTATCCACCCTGTCATATGCTTTCTCCAGATCCATGAATCTCTCTCTCTCTCTCTCTCTCTCTCTCTCTCTCTCTCTCTCTCTCTCTCTCTCTTTATATATATATATATATATATATATATGACTGAGCCAGTCTCTGCCACGTTTTGCCTACAGACTTCTCTGTTTTATCTCTCCACCTTCTCTCTGGTCTTCTGTTATGCTTCCAATCTCTTGGAATACAGTCAGTCAGCTTCTTCCTCCATAGGTTATCCCTTATTCTTGCTACATGTCCAGCCTAACTCCATTTCAGTTCATGTATAATTTATTTTTATAATATCCTTGACTTTAGTGTGCTCTCTCACCCAAGTTGATCTTTTCCTGACTCTTAAAGATATTCCCAGCAATGATTTTTTCATTGCTCTTTGAAAGCATATTAGTTGAGTTTATATCGATATTTTCAGTTTCCGGGTCTCACAACCGTCTGTCATTAACGGGAATTACACATTCGTTATATACTTTTCGGTTCATACAATCTGGCAAGCTATTTTTCATGATGTCTCTATGTTTTCCGAATGTATTCCATCCAACTGTAATGTGTGTTATATTTCCGTTACCATGGTCTTTCGTTAGTTTTAGTAATTGCCCCAAGTAATTGTACTGCTTGACTTTTTCAAGATTTTTTTTTTTTTACCTAATCTGATGACGACCTTTGGTGTATTTGGATTAAACATTAGTTTTAGTCCGGTGCAGCTTTAGCCCTACACTGAGAATCTCCCACTATTTAGTTAAACATTTCATGCACTGCTTCTGCTGTTTCTGAGATAAAAACAACGTATTCTGCTAATCTTAAATGGTTTAGGTTTCCTCCTTTCCTCCATTAATGTTTACTCCTGTGTTCTCTCAGTCTAGGATTCTGGAAATACTTTCAAGGTATGCTGTAAATAATTCTGGTGAAAAAGTGTCGCTCTTACTGATGCCCTTCATAATCCTAATTTCTTCCGAGTCTTTGTGTAGTTCAGCTCTAGGAGTTCCCTCTTTATATATCATCATCATCATCATCCGGACCCCCTTTCCCACCCAAGGGCAGGGTGAGGAGTAGTAACGTCCAGACAGCATAAACTTGCCCAAATCAAATAGGCCATACTTCCATTCACTCTTCATTCATGCCCCCGGAATCCTGGCTCTATCGAATACGCCAAAAACATTTACCACATTCTGCAGCTTCACACAAACGTATCCGATTGAGTCAATCAGGATGCTGCCATGCTCAGAAGGGGTGCCAAAATCCCTGATCATGCACTTCTCCTCACAACATTCATCCAGCCAGCTCGATCTCTTGTCAGTTCCCTAGCCTCACCGACTTCCAAACCTCTCTTCCTCAAACACTCATCCACCATATATCTCCACCTTCTCCTTGGCCTACCTCGTCTCCTCCCTCCTTCAAATTCGCTCAGACATACCTTTTTCACCACTGTATTGTTATCCATTCTTTCCACATGACCATACCATCTCAGGACACTCTCTTCGATTCTGGTGTCCTCACTCCACACCTTTCACGAATCACATTATCCTATCCACCCTCTGTACTCCACATACATTCCTCAGCAGTCCTATCTCCACTGCTCTTACTCTTGACTTTTCATTTTCATGCCACACCATAGTCTCACACCCATATATATATATATATTTTTTTTTTATAAATAACAGAATGGAGGAAGGAAAAACAAACGAGTAAAAAAAAAAAATCCATACACCAGATTACTGGCATCCTCCATTCATAAAATATCTGTAACAGTTAGACTTGAACAGCTGTGGGTTGAAATTTGGAAACAACTCTGGGGAAGCGGATTCCAGAGAGATGCAGCTCGGGGAATGAAAGAATTCTAATAGGCGAAAGGTCTGTAATATGGTTGAGTGACATTCCAGTCATGAGCGCTACCAGATGCCCGTGTAGCACGAGGGAAGGCATGGAGAGGTGGCACCATGGACGCAACTTCGTCCGAGGATTTGCCAAAAAAATATCTGTAAAATAATGCAAGGGAGGCAACATTCCTTCTCACTGCAGGGTAGGTAATTTATATGTAATGGCAGGGTTGTTAATCATTCTAACAGCTTTGTTCTGAATTTTGTCTAGTTGTCTTAATGCAACCTCTCCACAACCATCCCACAAGGGTGAGCAATATTCAAGCTGAGAGCGCACATGACTCTTATAAATTATAGCTAAATGCTCATCGGCGAAGAAGTTACGGACTTTGTACAATAATCCAAGTTTCTTTGAGGCGGTTTTAGCGAGTGATCTGACATGAGAGGTCCAGCTGAGGGCACTGTTAAGTGAGACGCCAAGAATTTCAATACTTTTGGAGATGGGAATATTAGTAGCACTGAAGGTAATGTACGAATCTGGGAATATATGTCTGTTAGTAAACTGTATATATTTAGTTTTACTAGCATTAAAAGAGACAAGGTTGTTTTGTCCCCATTCACTGATCTTAGATAGATCTTGATTTATGGAGATGGCTGTACTGATTTGAAAGGTAGAGATATTAGACTTTGTAAATGGGTGTCTGAGTGTGAATGAACTATGTTGTGCTGAGTCATCTGCATATGAGTGAATAGGATTGTAGGTGACAGATAAGAGATCATTAATATGAACCAGAAATAGGGTTGGCTCCAGAACTGACCCCTACGGCACGCCGGCGTTAGTTGAGTGGAAATTGGAATATACATCATCTACTTTTACTCTTATTTTCCTGTCACTAAGATATGAAGAAATCAAAGGAACAAAAGACGTTAGTCCATAGCAGGGGAGTTTGGACAGCAGGGAACGGTGCCATACTCTGTCGAAATTTTAGAGATATCAAGAGCTACTGCACGTGATTCTCCAAAAAGATCAATTGATTGATGGATGGTATGAGTTAAGAGATTAAGTATGTCAATGGTGGATCTTTCGTGGCGAAAACCATATTGTCTATCACTAATTAAGTTGTTGGATTCAAGATGTTTAACAATGTGCTTATTACTTAAAGTTTCAAATACCTTAAAGTTGGCACCAACACTCCCTCATGTAAGCCTCGTGCAGCTGCAACATTCAAGCCTCTGTTTCTTATCAAGGCCTTCATTGCACCAGCTACTTTTCTTCCTTGTGTCACTCTACTTTCAACTTCTTTTGCACATTTTCCTCTCTTTTTCTATCACTGTACCCAAGTATTTCAACTCTCTCACCAATTCCAGTCTCTCTCCATTCACTGTGACATCACACTGGGAGTCATCTTTTCTCTCAGTAACCATCACTTTATGCTTCTCTACGTTTACTCTCAAGACACGACGCTCACAGACATCAGCAAATCTCTGCACTAGCCTACGAAGTTCTTGTCCGGTACTTGCAAGCAGTACTGCATCATCAGTATACAACAAACTTGAGATATTCCATCTATCACCAATCATTACCAACGCCATCCCTCTCGCCATTACTCGTGTTTTTACTTCTCTCATCACCCCATCCATATATATATTGAACAACCATGGGGACATTACAACCCTCTCGTACGCCCACACCGATCATGAACCATTCATTTAAATTTCCATTAAACCTTTACACATGCTTCGCTACCATCATAAAAATTCTTGACAGCACCTAACAGCTTACCATCTACACCATACATGCGCAAAACTTTCCATAATCCCTCTCTGTCTACTTTGTCGTATGATTTTTCTAGATCCATGAATGCCATAAACACCTTATGGTTCTTCTCAGTAGTCTTTTTCGCTATTTGTCTCACTGCAGATTCTTGATCCACACGTCCTCTGCCACTCCTAAAGCCACCCTGTTCATCACTCACAAGGACTTCTGATATCTCTCTTACTTTCTCTATAATAATTCTTCCATATACCTTCCCTACCACACTCAATAAACTTATGCCACGATAATTCTTGCAATCACTTCGCTCACCTTTACTTTTGTACAGGGGTACAATCACAGCCTTTCTCCACTCTGCAGGCACAGTTTCACTCATCCATGCCTTCTTACATATCTCCAACAAGCACTTCATTCCACTCTCTCCACTACACTTAAGTATCTCTGCATATACCTCATCAACCCCAGCTGGTTTCCCATTTTTCAGCCGTTTCACAGCGCTATCCACCTGTGCTAGCGTCACGTCTCCTGGCACTGCATTCTTTTCCTGCACACCCCCAAAACCAATCATGTTTACAGCCGCTCTGCTCTCTCTATTTCCATTCATCAGGCTTTCAAAATATTCTTTCCATCTGGTCCTTACTTCATCTCCATGTTTTATATATATATATATATATATATATATATATATATATATATATATATATATATATATATATATATATATATATATATATATATATTCGTGCAATTTTACAATGTTCTCACTCCTTGTTCCCGTAATGAAAAAATTTCTATGTTCTCCACTGAATCGAGAGCCATCTTGTAATCAAGAAAACCTAAGTGGGGTGGTTTATTCTATTCTGTGGTATTCTCGTCTAGATAATTCATTTTGTGTAGATGATCAGTCGTCGAAATCCAGCTTCGGAATTCTGCCTGCTCACGAGGTTCGATTTCTTCCAAATTTTGTTGTTATTCTGTTTGTAAGGAGTTTAGTGAAAATTTTGAAAATAGCTGATAAAAAGCTAACTAGTCGACAATTACTAAGATCTTTTGAGTCGCGTCTCTTGTATATGAAAAGTACCTATTGCACTACACCATGTTTTGGGGATTTTCATCTTTATACATCGAGTTAACAGGTGGGCGAACCTGTTCTGTACTGCTACTGCATCCAACAACAAGTCTGGTGCTATTACATCTTCTACTGTGGCATTTTCTTCTTTTGTATACTGTTAAGAGAATATTTTGCTTCATCTGGTGTTAATTTTGGTATTTCACTTCTATCAACTGATTAACACTTGCTGCAGTTGTCTTTGCATACAGTTCTTTGCAAAATTCTCCAACTCTCTTCATCATCTCTCCTCACTTGATGACTTCACCATTTTTGTATTTCAGTTACCAAATTTGTCGGTTTCTTAGTGAAATTTTGCTTCAAACCTGTTTCCGACTCTTCCCTTTTTTGGTAGTTTCTTTATCTGATCCATTTCATTTTCGTTTTTCTCTCTGTCTCTTGTTGATAAGCTTATTTAATTTTGTTCTTTCTATTTCATCTTTCTTTGTTTTTACTTTCATCTCCTTCCTTTTTTTCTGAGCTCGAGGGTCGTTTTTGAATACTTAATGGTTTTGGTTTTATTAGATTTCTCTACTAGGATACCTCCGCTGATTACCGGTACCTTAACTCCTCTATTACTTTACTGTTCAGCTCATCAGTCACACTCTGCATATCTCATAGCCTGAAATATGTTCTTTATTTCTAACTGAAAGGCACTTTCGTTTTCACTTACTTTTATCGGGCATTGCTTCTTATTCTTAATCAGATCCTTTCATTCACTTCTGAACTTCAACCTTGCTGCGCCACTCACCATTCTGTGGTCACTTCCAACTGTGACATTAGTAACTGTGTTGTTCTTACCTGATTAATGAAATCGATTTCTTTTGTGAAAAGGTTTGTTCATTCTTTTCATATTATAAATTTCAAAAAAATTTACCACCACTTTACTACAGTCACTCGTCTCTCCAATTCCAATTTTTTCCATATATATTATTTCATATTTAAGGAAGAAAACTATAATTTTATAAACAGATAGATAGATAGATAGATGGATTGATAGATGGAAGTCTTTTATGCAAAAAAGCATTGTCTTAAGTTAGCCAGAACATTATATATATATATATATATATATATATATATATATATATATATATATATATATATATATATATATATATATATATATATATATATACAGAGAGAGAGAGAGAGAGAGAGAACATAAGACAGCACTGTCTAGCATAAGAGGCTTCGTTGTGCTTCTTGTTGCTGTTGTACTTGTGATGCCACCCCACTCTATCTGGTCAAGCAGATCCATCAACTGCAGGAAAGCAACCACCCCTGCAGAGTCATACCATGCAGTGAACCGATGTTCCCATGCGGCTGACAGCGCTTGGCCACAGCAAGGGTCGGGGATTAGTGTGGAGGTTTGATACTTAGGTAGACGCCGCTCTGTGTCTCTCCATCCAGTTAGCAGGAGCACCACAACAGGTTCTACGTCACCCCGTTGCTTGGTTATACACACAGTGTTGTGTATGGTGTCCTGAATTACAGAAATCCATTTGGCTACCCACGTAGTGTAGAGGCACCTTAAGTGGAAATAAGAACAGTAAATTGTGACAGCAAGGATGGGACAAAGAGGGAGAAAGGAGGATAGGCATAGAAAATGAATGGCAGACATGGAAGATGAAGTAATACATCATGTGAGTGGACGATGGGCGACACCAGCTACTATGATTCATTGTGGTAAACTGCCATTAAATTTTGGAAAATTGTCCTCAGCCAGATACTGCTGGATGCAGACAGCAAGAATAATACAAGAAGGAGCACTCAGAGAATGCAACACACGTACTCACCAGCTATTCTAAAATCCAAATTTTTAACTTTTCCCAGTGACGTTCACCTTCGACAAATTACTTTCAAAACCTATGATACCTCATTCATGCTTAACCCTTCCACCAAGTGCTCTGACACTTGACTTTGTTCACTGATCTTAACCTTCGACTTTTCCCTGTAACCTGGATTCATGATTGTTCTTATAATCGAATCTCATTACCCTTCTCTTACCCTGAACCCTTCCACAAGGTTTAGTCAGCAAAGAATGCAAGTTATTTAAGTTGGTATTGCTATGTGACCTGTTGATCTAAAAAAAAATTAATAAGTACACTTTTTGGTGATCCTCAAGTCATCCACGAAGTTCGATCCAAATCACATCAAAACTTTTTTTTTTTTTTTTCTCACACGGACATACGGATTAAACTTTGATCTTGCCTTGTGACATTGACCTTTGACCAACTGTTATCAAAACTGAATTCCTTCGTTAATGCGTGGCCCTTAACACTTCCACCAAGTTTGGCTCAAATCAAGTAAAAAATGTTTTTGATGACCTGGCCCTGTAACCTTGGCCTTTGACATTTCTCTGTGACCTTGACTCTTTTGGATCTGAGCTGCGCAAAGTTGCAAACATTCATTATAAGTCAGTCTGACCGGTCTCTGTTAATATTACTTGAAAATATGAGACTACAGGAAGCATTATCCTCCACCCACATGTCAGGTAAATTTATGGGACGAGTGACTCCACCACTGTTTGGCTGGCAGTTTAGGTCGCGTCAACACGTGTACTCGAACATGCGTTGATAACACAGTTGGCAACGTGTTTGAACACATGTATGCAGCATTATTTGGACAGATGTATGCAAACATGTTACAGTGCAGCTTCAAACCTGCTGGCAGCAGAGGTGAAGGGATAAGTGTGCCCATACGAGGCAGCTGAGGCTTCACCATGATGCTGCCAACATGATCTGGACGCTGCTTTTCCCAGCATGTTTGTAGCTTCTTCGTTATTGTGTTGTTTACATGTTGCCAGCACTTGTTCTAGCACACGTGTGGGCGCGCACTTACGCTGATCACAGATTAAGGTACTGTGCGATCATGAATGCAAACATCGTTATGAGTTACTTTGTGGGGATGATAATGTTAACAATTTTAATTTTACAGTCCAGTAAATTTATATCTGCTTAATATAGTCGTCTGACATTGGCGATAATATAAGTCAACATTTCTTAATTTCATGGACAAAATATAAAGATAGAGTTAAACTTTTTTTTAATATTGTGCGTTATCTTGTAGTGAGAAAATCGTCTGGGATAGCCCGAATAATCTTCAGAAGTGGAGTCTTTAAATAAGGTTTTAACTTTGAGATCAAATAAATATACGGAATATGATGATGTGTGGCAGTTCTTTGAAGGACTAGTATATATCTGCGAAAGTTTATCTTCAAATGAAACATACTAAAATCTATGTAAGATACCTTCAGCAACATTACTATTCCCTCTTCAAGATTGTGCATTCCTGAGGGCTTTTACCGTTCAGCTGCTAAGAATTCAAGGGATAATCCCTTGAATCCTGTCACGGCTTATTTATTCTTGATACTTCCAGGCGCATTTGTTGAACATGAATTACAGAGCTCAGGAAATGTTATATCTAATCCCTCTAGTGCGAAAAGCCTCTCCTAAGCAGATTGAAGTGACTCTAGCAAACACAGTATAGACAGACGTAATCTCAAGAAAGGTTACAACTTACCAAGGCCACTGTGGAATCCGTCGAGCTGCTTGTAGAGATCTCAAGTATACTCTCTCGGTTAACCTCTTGAGTCCGAAGATGACTTTTGTATCTTATTCTCACTGACACAAGGCGACTTTATTTCCGTCCTGGGAGAAAAGGTTCCGTCAGATTTTGCTAAATTCTTCATTAGAAAGAAACTTTTGTTTAATTATTATCATACTCATTATAATATTAATAATAACAACAAATTATTATTATTATTATTATTATTATTATTATTGCATCCGTGACTCCTGAATGTGTGTGTGTGTGTGTGTGTGTGTGTGTGTGTGTGTGTGTGTGTGTGTGTGTGTGTGTGTGTGTGTGTGTGTGTGTGTAATGTGTCCGACTCTGGGCATTGACTTCACAGCCCGTTCCCAAGGCCCAGTAGTCCTACGTCCATGCACCTCTACATGTCACCACTTCGGCGCTAACACCTACCGTCAATATCGAACACATGCTAGGGCTGTCTCATACAGGGCTGGTGTATTGGTATTAACGGGGTTATTTTTCCGACATGTCGGCAGGACATCTAGTAGATCAGTAAAGTCTGCTTTTATGACATTCAAATCCTTAAACACTTCCCTGCTCCAGTCGGGATTCGAATCTGGGTCCATTAGGACCGCAGGCCACCTCTCTACTGTGCGTTTAGAGAGCAGCATATCTAAGAAGGCAGACAAGTGAAAACGGGACAAGTTAGGGAGGGGCTGATTTGAAGAACAGGGGGGAGGGATTAAGTTGGGAGGACTGGGCTGTGGTACAGGACAACACCATATCGTTGAATCTTGATAAGCACAGTTGTTGTCATGTGTTCATTTGTGGTATCTCGAAACTGCCAGAATGTGATGAGAACTTGCTAAATTAATTACTGATAATGAAGCGAGCAGGAATGGCTGGGACCTCGCCACATTAGCTGGAGTCTACAAACGTGCTGACTGCAGTTGTAAGTTTGAAATCAGCTTTGTTTACTGAAGCATAGTGCGTGAAAAATACCCATAAAATTTTAACCATTTCACTGCTTTCAGAAACATTTGTTTACCATAAGAGATTTTTTTTTCTTTACTTGAAGAATTAGATGTAGTGAAAGAGGTAATTTTTTTTTCTTTACTTGAAGAATTAGATGTAGTGAAAGAGGTAATTCCTCGTTTGTATTCAACTGTCGGGAGGTATAAAGCAGATGTAATGCAAAGTTGTCAGGCTCAGGGTATTAAATGAAGCAAAGGGATTTCGATTAATGCCTGTCCACTGCACAAGGGTCATTTTGGCAAAAAATCCAGGCTTTGCAAAGTCCCACTATACCAAAGGCAAACCTAACCCCTTCAGGTAAAGGACGTCATACAAGTTTTATTCTTGCCACAATTAGATTATTCCATTAAACTAAAGATAATTTTCAATATCTAAGCCTTTCACTTCAAAAATCTTCTCAAAGGTGAATGAAATCGGCTGGCAGTTGAATGAATATAGTAAAACAGGTATATCCCTTATGAAGAAATGAAGAAGTGTGCTGAAGCCCAGAGACAACGATTTTCAACATCAATTTTTTCATTGCTGTGGTTGAACTGATTCACCAAGAGGACTTCATTCTTGTTTTATTCGTGTTGTCTCCATTTTTTTTTTTCTTTTCAAGTCAGGGGCTCATCTTGTGGTGAATAGATTAATGATGGATATATCCAAGCCCTGCATTTCGGAAGTCTTTCTCAGACTCAGAAAGACTGCTGGGGGTAGCAAGAATAAAGGGAGGAATACGTCATTGTGTTGTAATGATAGAGTATTACACATTATACAGTATCTGACTTATGTTTAACTGAGTGTCCCTGATCAGTCTGGGAGTTAAAAGAAATCTTCGTAACCGGATCAGTGTGATGGTTGGAGAGTAAGTTTTTCATTCTCGCCGATGACAGATTGTTTTGTTAAAATGAGAGAATCCCCAGTGAGTCCACGATTTACGGAATAATGATGATACTTGGTGAGATTTACAACATATGAATAATCTTTTAGAAAAAAAAAAAACACAAATTAATTAAATCAATTCCGATGTAGCCTATATTTAAAACAAACACCAAGAATTTATTGTTAACCAAGAAATGCTCGACTCGTGGAAGCATGAGAAATATGGACACGGAATGACTGCATGACATTAGCATCAAACTCATCACCATCTTAATTAAAATCTCCGACTTTTTTTAATTAGGTAGGCTATGTATAAGAATCCAGAAAAAAAGAACAAAACACAAGAGCGAGAATTCTAAATTAAGTACCCAGCAGAGGAGGGCCATACATCAACTGCCAAGCTTTCAAAAAATTTTAACCTATCCCACAGGTAAAAATCATCAAGCTACACTAAATGTGCCTCACCTTTTTAAATAGCTATCCGATAAATGTAAGGGAGAGCCATTCTGTACACACCTAGTATCTGCGTCTTGATACATACTCATATATCCTTCTACATGTTTCTTAAGTGTATTACCTTCCATATTGTCCATAGGCTAACTTACACTTTCTCTTATGACTTACAGCTATCTTCATGGTCTTCCAATCCTCAGACCGATCTCCTTCTTGGTTTGTCACGCCTACGACTCTATTCAAACTCACATAATCGATACCCTAGTAAAATCCATTCTATATAAGAGGTATAAGATGGATGTGACTCCATCTTTTGAGTGTATAGCCACAGGGAATGGACTGTTTCCTCTATAATCAGAATCGGACACATGAAAAATGAGTATCATTTAACGACACACTTCTAAAATATACAGTAATCAAAACTCATCCTTGTGTCACTCTACCCACTTCCTTTTCACACTTCTCTCTCCTTCCGCTCACTGCAGAAAGTTACTTACCGGTATATCGTTCACCATCTTTTTATAACCATTTGGGTCGCGCATTTTTAAGCACCTTGTCTATCTACAACCATCACTCTCTTTATGTATTTTGCACGTTTGCTTTCGGACATATATTCACAAACACTCAGCTCTGAACCATTTTGCGGAATCATCACGTACGCTTATCAGATGTAATATAATCCATATTGTCTGCGTGTTGCCACACCAGGGTGCCGAGGATGAAGTGTCACATGATCCTTCCCGTGTACATCTGATGCCTTGTGATGTGCTGGAATAACTTTATACAGCCATTCTGAATGACTGTGTGGCCACTTCATCAGGAGGTATTTTCAAGGTAATTATTTAGCTTATAAATGTTTAAATTACAATTCTTGTCGCTATTTCCAACTTAATTATCTCCCTTCCTACTTACCTGCCTACCGTCCGTACCTCCCCACCCTATCGATGAGCGTAGTCGAGAGGTTTGATTAGATGAAGAGATTGTATGTGTATCGAACATTAATGATTTCCCCTCTATCACCAGTGGAGTGTAACCTGGACCACTGCTGGTAAAACGGTGCGTCGTCGAGCAAAGTGAATAGGTAGGGTTCTCTGTTTCTCACCTTCCCCGTGTGTGTATTCTTTATCGTAAACGAGGTGAGTTATAGAGCACTTTTGAGTTACGGAGTTTATTGTACACAGTTATATCGAAACGTGATTGAGAGCGTAACGTAGCCTGATGGTAAACCTCGTAGCTGACCGTCTCTCCTGCCTTCTGCCCATGATCGTACTCTCGGGCTCTCTGTGACAATGCCCTCCGAAATCTGAGAATATGTTCGGCTCGGTGGGAATGTAGTGTCTGGTAGATATCCATGGTTAGTTTCCATGACGTCAGGAAACAGGAATTCTGGTTGGTAGGTAGGCAAGGAGGTAGTCAGGGAGGGGGGAAGGTAGTTATGTAGGCATGTAATAAGTATGTAGCTGGGAAAGAAGGCAAGCTGGGCTATGTAAGCATTATAGGCACTAGTATATACTGTATCTCATGTCACAGTGTGCAGTTTGTAATGTCTGCTGGAGACATACACATCTTCTCAATAGAAATGTCAATCCACATGATGTATATCCACAATCCCGTTGTCCCAGACCATCAAAAATGTCTTAACACATGATGTATCTCAAGCAACCTCTTTTTAGTCCAGGCGATACAAGAATTTCATGATACGAGCACGTTAACCAGACTGAGCCAGTTACCCTGCCTACTTACCTCTCTGCCCAACTGCGCTCCCTACCCACCTCTCTCCCAGTCTTCCTACACACCTATCTGCCTTCATACCTACCTCTTTTCCTACCCAACTACTCACCTCCTTATCGACCTCCTACCTTCCGCCACCACCTAATGAGGTAGCGACACTGGGACACGGCGCACACTTCTTTCTTTCCTTGCCAGTTTCCAATGGGCTGTATCAGAATTGCAATTAGGGCATACATTACTGCACTCTCAGTGTCCTTTCCAGTTATACCACTTATCATACCTGTATACCTGTTCAAAAACACATTTGCTCTATGGCCTTGACCTTTATTTGCTCTTTGTGACATTAAGGTTGCTCTGAAAGCGTCAGTCACTCAGAAGAGGGCACATCGTCAAGATAAAGGGATTCATTGACATCTACATCGTTCAAATAGATCCATAACTGCAGCAAGTTGAGGGCGAACCGTACAAACGAACTAGCAGATGGAAAATTGTCCTCTGGCTAAACCACGCTCAGGCCCCAAAACTGTTTTCATGATGTCTTACCATTTACGAGTATCACACACTTAGGTCCAGTTTCCATCATTTTTGTTTTGCCCTCTCTCAGTCTTATGTAAATAGCCTACAACGAATCACAACTAAAAGATTTATTGAATTCTGTGTTTTTCACGTCTCATCATATCTCTCATATGACTACAGTAATGTGGTTATTTGATTATTTGTTCCACCCATCCCCTACCACTCCGCAATCGACTTCTTCCTTTACTAACCAGATATGACGTCTCTTTTGCTCTCGGATGCGTTGTTTATCCTTACTCCTCCCCTGCCACACTAAAGGAACCATCCTAAGATTAATTTTGATCACTTTTACACTAACATTCACTTTATAAAGTTAAGTTAGTCTAGGGTTTCGTGCATATTATCACTGAGCAATTTACTGCCGTCTCTCCACAACATGTTATCATTTCAATTTACACCCCGTCAATACCTGCTGCATTCCCAGTCTTCAGTCTTTTCACGGTATTTTTCTCTTTGATCATTTGTGTAAGAAACTACAATTTTCTTTTCATTTTCGCTTATAACATTCCTCAGCCAAAGTTCTTCATCTGTCCCTTACTCCGCGTTCATCTGCGAACATTTTTTCATATCCATCCCTGATATTATCCAGCTTTTTTTCGCGTATTCGCTCCCACATTTTTTCTCCCGTGTTTCCAATTACGTGCATGTTTTCAGAGAAGTTCGCATTGATTTTCCAGCTAGACCTCTTCATCTTTTTCCCTGTCACTATTACATTTACTAGTTTTTATTTTCTGATTTCCTCTAAAATGATTTATATGGAAATGTTTCTCTTTCCATTTATTTCTCATAAACTAATAGCTCAGCTCCATGCTATTTGTTTGTTCTGTTCTTTAGTTGTTTAAACAAGCCGACAGAAACACTGAGGCTTAACCCACAAGGTCCAAACAAATCTCGTATTCTACTGCAGCTAGCGATAGACAATTCCATGCCGGTGAGAGTGAGTGACGAGAGTCTCAGTATTACTAAACAGCTGCTGAATCATGACGCCTTCAATAGTTTATTCTGGCTACCTTCAGACCTCCTCCGAGCCCTCTGGCTCCGTGGAGGTTTGGATGATACTGAACACAGTACGGAGAATAGATGACAGGAAAAAATGTAACTATATTAAAAGTGTAGACGTTAACCCCTTTCATATGAAGACATTCGTATTTTAATCTAGCTAACGTCAAACAGATTTAGTCAGCTTGGTAGAGATCCTCTCGGGGTCACGGGGATAGTGTCTGTCTTACTGATTTATTCTAGCAAACAGCTGATAAAGCGTAATAATTGAAATTGAATACAGATTTTATATGCCTGAAAAGACTGCCCTTCTGATTTAAAAAATATCAATGACGTCGATATCTATCTATCTATATCTATCTATCTATCTATATCTATCTATCTATCTATCTATCTATATATATATATATATATATATATATATATATATATATATATATATATATATATCTATCTATCTCATCTCATCTCATCAGCCGTTTGAGTGTCCAGTGCAGGACCGGCCTATCCCGACCGAAGTGGGGACGATACAGCCAATGTATCTCTACCAAGTGGCTTAGGTTGCCTGGTAGAGATTGTATGTAGGGTGAGAAGCACTTGTAAGTGTAATTGTAGTGTTGGAGTGGCTTTGTATGTGTGTGTAGTCTGTGAACCAAGGATTATCGGACTGAGCAAGCCGACTGGGTGCAAACATACTTTTACAGTATGCGACACTGGTTCAGCCACAGCACCCCTTGTGTCCGCCAATGCAGCACGTGGCCTGAAGAACGCTCCCAAAGTTTATTACTCTGGCGAGGTGCGAACCCTCTTTCTTCAGTGTACGAAAACGCATACTTTACCGCTGTACAATACATACATATATATATATATATATATATATATATATATATATATATATATATATATATATAGTAAATTGTCTTGTGAATCAGTGACCCCCCACGGCCCCCATTTTTGCCTAGACTGATACGAACTTCATAGGAAAAAAAAGATCGGCGAAGCGAATAAGTGGATCCAATAAGAGGTACGACGGCGGGAGGGAGCGTTATCTTTATGCACACAGAAGGGGCGAGGGTCATTCTGGAGGTGTAATTAATGTGGAGAGTGGCTCAGAGGGGAGGAAAGCAGGGACAGGGCTGGGGAGGGGAAGGGAAGGGAAGGGAGAGGGTGAAATGAATGGTGATGATGCTGGCCAAGAAGGGGAGCAGGACCTGGCAACACCCGTAGGAAAACCGACCAAATAACTTTGCATACTTTGGGTACCAGGAGAATCTACATTTCCCTGGCCTATTGTATGTATTGTTGTAGCCAGCTTGGAAGTGTGGATATAAAAAGATACCACACTAATAACTGACACCCTTGGGAGAAACGATCATAATTTTCTTCACGTATCTGATGTTGTAAACATCCACATTTCCTTGGCCTATTATAGGTATTAGAGCAGCCGGTAAGAAACTGTGGATATAATGAAAGTGCTAAATTATCACTGCTGTGCAATGCCTGTCAGAGTAAGGAAAATTTAATGTCAAAACTTGACGTTAGATATATCCACATGTTATCTTCTTTGTCCTATGACGAATTGCACCACACCCACATCGGAATGGGTCGGGCAGTTTGGATTTGAAAAGAGAAAACGCTACAATTACGTGACGGCTACACATCATTTTGACCCGCGGTTGTGAGGCGGGTTCCAGCCCACCGCAGATTGAACTTTACGTTACGATGTTAATCAGCCTCTCGTTAATATACAGACAATTTGTCAACCATCGTGACAGGAAGAGCTTAATTTCACTACCACCCACACTACAATGCGTGGAGGAATGTGAACCTGGAGAGTAAAGCGTCATAATTACGTGACGGCCACACTACTTTATATATATATATATAGATAGATAGATAGATAGATAGACAGATAGATAGATATAGATAGATTGATTGATAGATAAATAGATAGAATCTATAGATAGATAGATATTAGGGTGTGTCAGTTCTGGAGTAAAATTTAATTGTCGAATTTTCTATTACTCCTTAGCAATTAAACAGTGTATTTTGATCTGGTGATTCGGAATATAGCATTTTTATCGCGCAAAACCACCATTTAGCTGACTGGAACTGAGATTGAAAATTTCTTGGATATAAGTGAGATTGGTGGTAAGACTTTCGTTTGAAATAACACAAATGGCGGACAGTAATACATTTTGCTGTTATTTTTAACTAGGTTTACACGTTCAATAACTAAACAACGAAAAATGACATCACTCAGCGTCGAGTGTTTTGCAACCTAATCATCGTTATCAAATCACACTTGCTTCGGTTGCGTGACATGAGGCTACGACTAACGACTTGACCGAGTATATATTCTTCTCTTCTTGGCTGAAAGCACACGTGTTGTGCCGCTTCCGTCGTCATCTTCACACACCTTTCAATGAATTGGATATGTGAAGGCCAAGAAGGGACTTCCATCGGCTGGATGATGAACTGTTTGATGTCTTCGACGTCCAAAATAGAGTTTCAGTTGAATCTGTAACTGGACGAGGTCCGACAATTCGGTGGCACTGGGACTTATCTTGTCTGTCTCAAGAGCTCTTTTTCTGACTCTGAGCCTCTTCTCTCGATCTTCGTTCTCCCGAATGTGCAATATCATATCAACAGCCATTATTCGGTCTGTTTGGTCTGTGCTACAGAGCATTGCCTGTAACACCATCCCTGAGTGGGGGTATCAGGTACATCTGAGAATTGTCGGCATAACTACTTCGACTGCGTTTTTCGCTTGCGATTTCAGCAAATTGAGCTGATTCAGAAGGTGTTTCGGGCCATCCACCCATTTGGGATGTGTTTTGATGAAAAACCAGTTGAGTATATAGACACATAAGGCCAACGTCACAATCTTCTTCAGCTTCTCGATGGTTTCACCTTCGAGTTCGTGTTGCGAAATCCATAGATGGCAAAATCACAATGCTGTTAGTCATCTACTGTGATCGACAGGACCAGTCTCCATAAGTGCCAGTTTTGTCAGAACTTTGCCTCCTCATAGTGCTCCAGTGATGTGCACATAGAACTGGTCCGTGCTCTGATCTTCCGCAATATCCGCGCTGATTTCAGGAAGAGGACAACCAACATCAATCGCAGGGATGTCTTCATTTATTGGCAAATCTATGACTGTGTCTAGCATCTGTCCCAGAGGGCCAGACCAACGGTTGTTGCCGAGTATTTTACCGTCCAGCGATGTAGCAAGACTTCTGAAACTCAGCTCCCCTGTATGTAGATCACAGACAACCCATGTCAAAGTTCTCCCAAGCTTTAGTTCAACATGGTGAAAGACACCACCTTCATGACTGGTGTTAGTGGCAGTGCTGTCGCCTCCGATAGCCAAGAGTGTTTGATCAGCACCTCTTTCTCTCAACCACTCCACAATCTTCTCGGCGATCAAGCTGAACGCTTTGCTCTCTCAGACGTCTCTCGCGTGAAGTGGAATAGATAATTACCGCCAGGCTTTTGACAGACTGTGTAATGGGATTCTTTGATGACACAGGAATTTCCTGTCACTGCCATCAGTTTGTAAAAGCACGTTTGTTTGATCGATCCTTCCATCAACAAGCATGCAAGTGATACCTTCTTCTACAATTGCTTTCTCACGATCATTGTTGAACTGTTTTGATCAACTTGACTTGCGACCTCTTTACTTTATTGTGATTAATTATCTAAGACATATCGTATTCCGTAATCAAACCTGCTTCGATCAAAGTGGCAGTAGCTATTTCTGCAGTTTCTTGCAAACCAGTATAATGTCTAAGACTGGCTAGAGCGATATTTGGTATGTCCATGGTGTTGTAGATTTTGCGTCCTTCTGATTGGGTACTTGTATTTTCTGAAACTCCGTTGTCATCAGTCTCACTGGAGCTGACCGCCGAAGTTTCCACGTAGGTTTCACGTTTTTCTGCCCCATCAGAAGCTGCTGGTCTTTCTTCTCGAGCATGACGGCGATGTGCTTGGCGCATTTGCCTCTTTGTTTCCACCAAATCTACGGGGCCAATCTGATGGATGCCCTCACTACCTACTTTCAGTCGGTGCCCTCAAATGAATGGTACCTCACTGGTAGGGATCTTCAGGTCTCTCGCACTTGCATCTTATATGCACACCTGATCCACACGACGAGTGACAACCAGTCTTGCGGCAGCTGGTGATCGGGCACTGGCAGCTCAGAATATCTACCAGAGTGTCGAGCCTGGCTTTAAACACACTCTTCATTGTCTTACTCGCTCTTCCATGAGCCACTTAACGGCGTCATCCCAAATCCGTTTCATTTTTGCTCGGATTCTTGTCTCATCATTCACAATAGGAGGTACAAACAGAGCATTTGCTTTAAGCCACTGATCCAGCAGGGAACGAAGAATATCATGCTTTATGAGATGAGTGATGGGCTGATTCCTGTGGTCTTGAACGTTCATGTGTTTCTTCAGTAGGGGGTATCGTAGAAGGTCTTTGCTGGTTGGAAGCTCGGCGGGTGGAAGTTCTTTCCCAGTATCCACTAGTTCACTTAAATGACATGGAACAGTGCTTCTAGTCTTCATACCTTTGGCACTCATTTTCAACTTTGAAAATCAAACTACCATACTATCAGTAACATGACGTGCACTGGAATTCACTGTTCAATGGCATATTTCACTTCACTGTCACGTGTTCAGCATGCTGAACACGTTGTCGTAGGCGATATGGAAGTTCAACTACTGCGTGCGTGAAATATTTGTACAATCACACAAGCATGTAAGACACACTGCACACATTCACCCATTAAACATAGAGTGGCGAATACACATTTACATAATCATCCGAACTAGCAGATCGGATGTGTTTTGAAGCTATCCTTCCAATGAAACATTCATAACTATCATGCAGAGTTGCCAATTCACAATATTCTTCAACTGTTTAGCAGAATAAATGATATATGGTATTTCTCGATTTACACTCAGCTGAAACTGTTTTGAATTCAGTTTTCTTATTTGATTCCGTTTTCAATATTAATATCACATCATTTTAGGTATAGATCTATCCAACTGTAGCACTTTCTCAAATCTGACACACGCTAATATATATATATATATATATATATATATATATATTGTTACATAGCCTATGATTTCATCATCCTTTGTATAATTCTAACGTACAGTATGCTGCATGTTTGATCACGATTCGCCTCGTGGCTTCCATAGTGCGTGTTCTACCTCACTCCCCCCTTCCCCCCCTTTTAGTAGAGTAAGTTGTTCTTTTTGTTGTTCAGAGCAGGATTGACAACTCTTTGTCCCCTATGGCTTCATTTGCGCGTCCTTCTTACAAGTTGTATCAAGCTCTGCCGGCCCCTATATAATGAGCTCAGTCTCTACATTAATTGCCACTTAGATCTACTCCTCGTTTTGTTCACATCTCTGTCCTCCCCTGTACAGTTATTATTTTTTTTGTGAGTGCTCAGGAAGTCTCCAACCATCTAGCTGCTGTGTAATTTGAGTATAAGTGTTATTACATTTTTTCTTGTACTGTATAGCATAAGGTGTTGGTTCGTAGGCCTGGTAAGGTTTTTGTGATTAATGTAATGTTTTACTGTCAGCCATTGTTAATAATATTTTGTATCTGTAATAATATATCTTGCATTGACTGAGCATTATCCGGTTTTCTCATTTTATCAGGGCTAACTTAGATAAATTTACTCTTGCTAATTTCGTGTTAATAGAGGCTATTGCAGTTAACCATATATTTAACCTGTTTTTTGCCATTACATTATTCTTATGAGTCCTGAATGTCTAGTTGTTGGTTTGAGCATTAAACTTTAACTTGTAATTTTACCTAACTCTTTTGTTTTGAACCTGGAAATTTGCGGGACAGTAGTGATTTATAGTATTCTCATTTGAAGTGTTCATTATCTCTCTCTGTTCCGTAACATAAATTTGGCGACCTCTTATCAGGATATTCAGGATATTATCATAAGGATATTGCTTGATATTTTGTGACTGTGATTTATTCATCATGTCTACTATTAATACGCTTGATGAAGCCAAAGATTTTTTGTCAAATGTGCAAACAGTGTGTGATGTAGAAAACAGAACAAAGAATGAACTTAAGCTTGTTGCTCAACAATTGGGAATTGCTGTTCGCTCTTATCATTCTAAAGATCAATTGTTGACATTATTAATAAAAGCTGGTTTAATGTAACTACTTCAGATGAGCAAACGCAGATTGAAATAGCTATGTTACAGCTAGCCCTGCAGGAGGCTCGTGCTAAGGAGGCTGAGTCTCAGGCTCTTATTCAGGAGGCACAGGCACAAATTGAAATTGCTAGGATTCAGGCAGACCATGAGTATTGCATGAAACAAGGTGGAACTGGATCATCTAGCTCTGATGATTTTGATGTGGCTAAAAATGTTAAACTTGTCCCTCCTTCTAATGAATCTGATTTAACAAAGTATTTTCAGTTGTTTGAGAGGGTAGCTACAGGTTTTAATTGGCCCAAAAAGTGTTGGCCAGTACTCCTTCAAACTGTTCTCACCAGTAAAGCTCAAGTAATTTATGCATCTTTGCCTCAGGATCAATCTGATAATTATGATGTAGTTAAGAGCTTGATTCTTAAGGCCTATGAGCTTGTCCCTGAAGCCTATAGAGTAAAATTTAGGACAACTTATAAGCAAGATAAGCAATCCCATGTTGAGTATGCAAAAATCAAAGAAAATCTGTTAGAGCAGTGGTTAAATTCTAAGAATGTAAATTCTGATTTTGGTAAATTTAAGCAGATGATTTTGCTGGAGGACTTCAAAAGGTGCATTAATAAAGAAATAAGCCTATATCTTGATGAGAGAAGAATAGATAATTTGTCTGATGCTGCAGTTTTAGCTGATGAATATGTTCTCACTCACAAGAGATATTCTAAACAAAAAAGGAAAGCTGAGAGTAAGTCGTACGTTGCCTCTACTCAGAGTACAGGTAACAGGAAAGAGAATAAAGATGATGTTTCTCAGGAAGTAAATACCAGCTTCACCTCTAGATTTCAGAAAAGTAAATGTACTTATTGTACTAAGCTTGGTCATACTATAGAAAAATGATTCAGGAGACAGCGTGATGTGAACAAAAAGGAGTCTTTAAATATTCAGTCAATTGGTCCAGTGTCCACCCTTGAGAGTTCCCAGAATTCTTTAACCGAGTTAACTGAACCTGCTTTGAGGGGTAAATTAAATTCTCATGATGGAGCTCCTCTTTTGAGCAGTAACGTGGGTGACACTCTCAAGAGTTCATGTGCTAATTTCCTGTCTGATGGTTTTGTCAGTCCTCTGGACAGTAATGACAGGAAATCAGTTAAAATATATCGTGATACAGGTGCTTGCCAATCCCTTATGCTGACCAGTGTTCTAGGCTCTAATGTTAATTCCTCTGATGAAACTGTAATCTTACAAGGTGTAGGGAATAATTACTTCTCTGTCCCTCTGTGCGGAGTGAATTTAGAGTCTGGTTTTGTTAATGGTTCCGTTATGGTTGGGTTGGTTGAGACACTCCCAATGTCAGGTGTAACTTTCTTACTTGGAAATGATATTGGTGGAAGTCAAGTGTGTCCAGCTCCTCAGTTGTCTAGTGAACCGGTGACTGCAACCCAGGATTGTGATATCCCTGATGTGTTCTCTGCATGTGCTGTTACTAGGGCTAAGTCTAAAGTTACTGGTGACTTAGAGGATAATGATGATGATGATGTTATCCTAGCTGACACTTTTCTTGCTAATTTGGACCACTCACCAGATGAGGCAGTACCCCGTAGTGTTGATAATTTGTCTCGTCAAGAGTTGGTTGAGTTGCAGGTTGCTGACTCTGAGTTGAAAGGTCTAGCTAACTCTGCTTGCAGTGAGGAAGAGTCAGCTGGTGCTTCTACTTGTTATTATATAAAGTCAGGAGTACTTACGAGAAAGTGGAGACCCCCAACAGCATCAGCCGACTGTGAATGGGAGGTTGTACATCAAGTTGTCATCCCTCGTGTTTGTAGGCAGGATATCATTAGAGTGACTCATGATTCCAGTTTGGCAGGACACTTTGGAGTGAGGAAGACTGTGGCACGCATTTTGAAACACTTCTACTGGCCAGGTATCTTCAGAGATGTTTTCTGGTATTATAAGTCTTGTCACACCTGTCAAGTTGTGGGGAAGTGTAATCAGACCGAAAAGGTTGCACCTCTAGTTCCCATTCCTCCTTTTGAGATGCCATTCACCCGTGTGTTGGTGGATATTGTGGGCCCTCTTCCTAGGACTTCTTCAGGATTTTCTTATGTGTTGACCCTGATTGATATGGCTACTCGTTATCCTGAAGCCATTCCACTTAGAAATATCTCAGCAAAGAACGTGGTTAAGGAAATGCTGGGGTTCCTCACCAAGTTTGGTCTGCCCAAGGAGGTACAGTCAGACCGGGGAAGTAATTTCATCTCAAATGTTTTCAAGCAGTCTCTGAAAGAGTTGGGCATCACCCAGATCACGTCTTCAGCTTACCATCCCCAGACCCAAGGAGCATTCGAGAGATATCATCAAACACTCAAATCGATGCTCAAGAAATACTGTTTGGAACATCAGAAAGACTGGGATAAAGGTCTTCCATTCGTTGTATTTGCCGCAAGAGAATCTTCTCACCCTTTGAACTACTGTTTGGCCATGAAGTAAGAGGACCCCTTAAGCTACTCAAGGAATGCTGGCTGTTGGAGGAAGATGACGTCAACCTGCTGGAGTATGTGATGAAGTTCAAAGAACGGCTGTCCACTGCTTTACAGCTGGCGAGAGAGAATTTAGGAGCTGCTCAAGAGAAGATGAAGACTTGGTATGATAAGAATTCCAGGTTACGCCACTTTCAGCCAGGAGATCAGGTTTTGATTCTGCTACCGGTGGATGGGCAACCTCTTCAAGCCAAGTTTAGTGGTCCTTATTTCGTGGAGAAGAAACTCAGTGATGTCAACTATGTCATCGCCACACCAGATCGTAGAAAGAACAAGCAACTTTGTCACATCAACATGCTAAAGTTATATCACAGGCGGGATGAAAATAACCCAATCTGCACTGTAGCTGTTCCACCCGAGTCTGCAAGTGAAGTTTTCCCATGCAGTATGAGCCTGAGTGATAGTCTGGGGAAGAATCCTGATATCATGAATGATCTCCAGACTAAGCTTTCTCATCTAGCTCCCGAGGAAAGGCAGGAGTTTTCGGCATTCCTGCAGGAGTACCCGCAAGTGTTCCGTGCCACTCCAGGAAGAACCACTGTGTTGATGCATGATGTCGATGTTGGAGACGCAAAGCCAATTAAACTGCCTCCTTACTGTGTGAACCCAGTGAAAGTTCCTCTCATCCAGAAGGAGCCTGGCTACCTGTTGGACCACAAGATGATTGAGCCCTGTCAGAGCGAGTGGAGTTCTCCTGTCACTCTAGTCCTTAAGCCAGGAGGGTCACAGCGGCTTTGCATCGACTACAAACGTGTTAATCAGATAGCTAAAACAGACACTTACCCTCTCCCTCGCGTGGAAGATTGCATAGACAAGATCGGAAAGGCTAGGTACATAAGTAAGTTTGATTTGTTAAAGGGATACTGGCAAGTACCTATGACTGAACGTGCTAGGGAGATCTCATGTTTTGTAACACTAGGAAAGACTTTTGCATGTTCTGTAATGCCATATGGTATGAAGAATGCACCAGCCACTTTTCAGAAGCTCATGAATGTTGTAACAGAGGGTTTGGCAGGGTGTGTTGTTTATATTGATGATGTATTAATCTTCAGCGACAACTGGAAAGATCACCTATGCCATGTCAGTAAATTTCTTGAGCGTTTGGTTCAGGCTAATCTTGTAGCTAATTTATCAAAGTGTGAGTTTGGTCAAGCTAAAGTTCAGTACCTTGGGTACGTAATTGGTGATGGACACGTTGCACCACCAGGAGCTAAGGTTCGGGTTATAAGTGATCTTCCCAGACCTAAAAGTAGGAAAGAGCTACAAAGATTTTAGGGAATGGTAGGTTATTACAGGAGATTTGTTCTTAACTTTTCAATTCTTGTATCACCACTTACAGACCTACTGAAAAAGAGAGTTAAATTTGTCTGGACCGATAACTGTGAATCCTCTTTCAGTAAACTTAAAGCTGTCCTATTAAGTCAGCCAGTGCTCGCTACTCCAAATTTTGCTAAGCCTTTTAAGATGGCTGTTGACGCAAGTGATACAGGAGCTGGGGCTGTTTTGCTGCAAGAGGATGATCAGGGTATTGAACACCCTGTATCTTATTACAGTAAGAAGTTTACTCCACCTCAAAAGAACTACTCAACTATTGAAAAAGAGCTTTTGGCCTTGATTTTGGGTTTACAGCATTTTTCATTTTATTTGTGTTCTGGTTTTGACCCCATAGTCATTTATACCGATCATAACCCACTGAAATTGCTTAGTAAGTTTAAAGATAAAAATCAGAGATTGACAAGATGGAGTCTACTTCTTCAGGAGTATTCATTAGACATACAACATGTCAAGGGGAAAGAAAATGTAATTGCAGATTGCTTATCTAGACTTTAGACAGATTGTTTTAGAGTAATAAGAAATTTCCTTTGTAAATTTCTTTTTCTTTGTGAGGAGGTGGTACATTGCCTATGATTTCATCATCCTTTGTATAATTCTAACGTACAGTATGCTGCATGTTTGATCACGATTCGCCTCGTGGCTTCCATAGTGCGTGTTCTACCTCACTCCCCCCTTCCCCCCCTTATAGTAGAGTAAGTCGCTCTTTCTGTTGTTCATAGCAGGATTGTCAACTCTTTGTCCCCTATGGCTTCATTTGCGTGTCCTTCTTACAAGTTGTATCAAGCTCTGCCGGCCCCTATATAATGAGCTTAGTCTCTACATTAATTGCCACTTAGATCTACTCCTCATTTCGTTCACATCTCTGTCCTCCCCTGTACAGTTATTATTATTTTTGTGAGTGCTCAGGAAGTCTCCAATCATCTAGTTGCTGTGTAATTTGAGTATAAGTGTTATTACATTTTTTCTTGTACTGTATAGCATAAGGTGTTGGTTCGTAGGCCTGGTAAGGTTTTTGTGATTAATGTAAAGTTTTACTGTCAGCCATTGTTAATAATATTTTGTATCTGTAATAATATATCTTGCATTAACTGAGGATTATCCGGTTTTCTCATTTTATCAGGGCTGACTTAGATAAATTTACTCTTGCTAATTTCGTGTTAATAGAGACTATTGCAGTTAACCATATATTTAACCTGTTTTTTGCCATTACATTATCCTTATGAGTCCTGAATGTTTAGTTGTTAGTTTGAGCATTAAACTTTAACTTGTAATTTTACCTAACTCTTTTGTTTTGAACCTGGAACTTTGCGGGACAGTAGTGATTTTTAGTATTCTCATTTGAAGTGTTCATTATCTCTCTCTGTTCCGTAACAATATATATATATATATATATATATATATATATATATATATATATATATATATAGCGCCTTTGTGGTACAGTGGTAGAGTGTGCGTTTCGTACACGGGTGAAGCAGGGTTAGCGCCCCGCCAGGGCAATAAACTTTGGGAGTGTTCACCCGGCCACGGACTACATTGGCGGACACAAAGGGTGCTGTGGTTGAACCAGTGTCGCTTACTATGAAGTATGCATGCACCCAGTCGGCTTGTGTGGGCCGATTACACTTGGTTCACAGACTACACACACATCCAAAGCCACTCCAACACTACAGTTACACTTACAAGCACTTCTCATCCTACATACAATCTCTACCCGACAGCCTAAGCCACTTGCTAGAGATACATTGGCTGTATCGTCCCCACTTCGGTAGGGATAGGCCGGTCCTGCAGTGGATACTCAAACGGCTGATGATGGTGATATATATATATATATATATATATATATATATATATATATATATATATATATATATATATATATATATATATGTATTGGGACTCCATATTGTAGTTACAAATCATAATAGATAGATAGATAAATAGATAGATAGACAGCTCTATGCGAGCCTGGGAATGGGAAATGAGCTTGCAAATTACACTGAGGAAAGCTGACGACAGTGGCCAGTAAGGAGATGATGCAGTTAGTTGTCAGCAATCCACCGGTGAACAAAGCCTTAGTGACCATACACACACATACACACATACTCACACACAGGCTTCTAGAACTTTCCACCCACAAGGAACACACGTGATACGTCTCCTGTTACACCAGAATTTAGGAAAGAGAGCTCAGAAAGAAGCTAGCCTTAGAACAGACAGGTCGCAGGGAGAAGGGCTAGGCAACTTGAGAGAGAGACAGAGAGAGCGAGACAGAGAGATAGCTAGCGGGACTCTACTTTATACTCCGCTCTGTGTGAGAGACTTGTTAATATTTCCAAGACAAATAAAAATAGTCCCATACTATTCTTTACCTCTCCTGTCACTACATGACAAATGGGAAAGAAGATTATCTACTTACAAGCTACTCAAATATAACAACCGCTCGCCCACAAGTCTAATATATATAAAACTCCACTACAAGTAACTACAAAGTCTTTTATGACATATATATATATATATATATATATATATATATATATATATATATATATAGAGAGAGAGAGAGAGAGAGAGAGAGAGAGAGAGAGAGAAGAAAGAAAGAACCAAACGCCAGAAGCCCGCAAACCGTACCATCCAAGAAGAAAAAAAAAAACACTACAAAAGACACCCAAATTCAAGATCCGTTCATTTCGAGATGCCTGGAGACACAGCGTTTGAAAGACTGGAGATCATAGGAAGTAGGAAATACAGGCAAAGAGAGACAATTCTAGAGTTGCCCTGTTGCATAAATGAAGTACTGGGAGTAACGGTTAACTTTTACATTGGAGAGTTGGACAGAAAAGGGATTAGAGTTCGTTGCTACTAGCACCCGTCATAGAGGTGGAGGTATTCAAGCAGACAATTCAGAGGAGCAGTGACCATTGAAGTAGCGAGAGAAAAGAGATAAAGATCCAACAGTGCAGCGAAGATACAAAGGTTGAATAGGGCCAGTAAGAGGAGGAGAGTTGATGAGACGAAAAGCCTTTGACTCCACCCTATTGAGAAGGACTGTATGTGGAAAGCCTTGCCACACATGAGAGTTGTACTCTACACAGGGGCAAATAAAACCCATGTATAAAGTCAACAGCTGTGCAGGGGTAAAGAAGGTATGGAGTCGGCTTAGCACACCTAAATTCTTGGAAGCAGATTTTACAAGATATACAATATGTTCTTTCCAAGATAAATCCCGAGTGAATGAAATCCAAAGCATGTTCAAGCTTGATGCAGGATTAAGCTGAATGTTATTAAACATTAGTGGGTACTCCTTGTTGGGTTGATTCGTGTATAAACTGAGTTTTTGATGCATTAAAAACAAGATTATTTTTACCTCAGTCAGGCAACTGATGAATAAAAGGTAGAGAGTTGGTGATAGGACAGAGCCCTGAGGAATACGATGGCCGTCTACAACAGCGGCTATAGAATGACCAGAAAGGAAGCTAGAGATGAAGGCACAGATAGAAGTTTAGAAACCGTAAGAGGGCAGTTTGGAAATTAAAGATTTATGCCAGACTCGATCAAAAGCATTTGAGATGTCAAGTGCAATGGCAAAGCTTTCGCAAACGTCCCGAAAGGAGGATGACCAGGAGTCTGAATTGTAGGTGAGAAGATCGCCAGTGGAGTGTCCCTGACGGAACCCATACTGACCATCAGAAAGAAGATTGTGATAGGAAAGATGCTTTAAAATTTTTCTATTAAGAACTAACTCGAAAACACTTGAGGTACAGGATGTTAAAGCAATTGGATGATAGTTAGAGGGTTGGGAATGGTCACCCTTCTTTGGGACTGGCTGAATGAGAGTAAACTTCATGCAAGAAGGAAAGGTACAAGTTGACAGACAAAGGCGAAAGAGTTTACCTAGGCAGGGTGTTAGCACAGAAGCACAGTTCTTGAGGACAAGAGGAGGGACTCCATCAGGTCCATATGCCTTGTTAGTATTGAGGCCTGTGATGGCAGAAAATACATCAGCTGAAGAATTTTAATGTCAGCCATGAGGAAACCAGAGGGGGGAAGTGATGGAGGAACAGCACCGGAATCATCTAAGGTGGAATTGGAGGAGAAAGTCTGAGTGAAGATATTATCTGCTTTATCAGTAGGAGAAATTGCTACAGAGCCATCAGAGTAGAAAAGAGGAGGGAAGGATGATGAAGTAAACTTGTAGAAAAGTTTTTGGCAAGGTGCCAGAAAGAGCGGGAAGAATTCGAGTTGGAGAGTTGAGAGTATGGATGAAATTATTTTTAGCAGAGCGAAGAACAGATTTAGCACAATTCCGAGCAGAAACATAAACAAGATGTGATTCAGGGGTGAGTTGGCTCTGGGACCTTTTATAAGCCCTCTCCTTGTTGTGGACAGCATTAGAACAAGTGTGATGAAACCAAGTCTTTCTTGTATTAGTGAAAGAATATGACAAGGGAATGTATGCTTCCAAACCAGAGGGAATAACCTCCATAATGCGCAATACACTCAGATGGCTCCCGACCATGGAAGCAACAATCATTCCAGGGAAAACAGAAGAGGCACTGCCTGAGGGCCTCCCAGTCCACAGCTCCAAAGTGCCACATATGACATTTCTGTGGAGGGTTCACAGGCCGTACCGAAGCGATAGGCCAGGTAAGGGAATCAGGTTGTGATGGGAGGAGCCCAACGGAGAGGAAAGATTAACAGCAGAAGGACTAGTTGTAAGGAAGAGGTCACGTATGTTGGAGCTCTCTCCAAGGCGGTCAGGGATATGAATAGAGTGCTGCACAAGCTGCTCTAGGTCATTAAGGATAGAAAAGATGTTGGCTTGTACACCAGGTGGATCAGTGAAAGGACAGGAGAGCCAAAGGTGATCGTGAACATTTAAATCTCCTAGAATGGAGATTTCAGAGAAAGGAGCAATGGATAGAATGTGTTCCATTTTAGAAGTAAGATAGTCGAAGAATTTTTGATAGTCGAATTAGGAGATAAGTAAACAGCACAGATATATTTAGTCAGAGAATGACAAGAAAGCCAAAGCCAGAGCATACAGAATTCAGAACAAATCAAGTTCAGGAACAGGAGAGCAAGATAAATCGTTGCGTTCATTTACACAACAGCCACCTTTGGCTTTGATATGAGTATAGAGAAAGTAGGAGGAAACAGAAAAGAGTTTGCTGTCAGTTGCCTCAGTTAGCTGAGTCTCTGTCAGGAAGAGAAGGTGAGATTTAGAGGAGGAGAGGTGGTGTTTGACAGAGAGAAAGTTAGAGGAAAGGCCGTGAATGTTGCAGAAATGAAGAAGTGAGTCAGACAGTGGTTTCAGGAATCTCTCTCAGTCGTCACCGGGAGAGGGGAGGATGGTGGGGGAATTTATGGTCCCCGCTCCCCTGGGGACTTCGAGGCCTAATTTAAAAACGCCATTTTTTTTTTTTTTTTTTTAATTTTGAAGAAGAAGTGAAGTGTGTACTGTGCATGTAGTCTGGTGTTGACAGTTTGAGAAACTTGTACTGGAGAGCATGCTGGCCTACTCTCTGTTACTGAGACACTGAAAAGGTTCAGCAAAGGGGGATAGCAACTAGTCCCGAGGGCTGATGAAACAGGAGCTCCAGCTGTCCCTGTCATCAGCTTTCCATCCACCTTGTGAGTACTGACTCGATTTAAGGGACCTCCATTTAAGGGATTTCAGATTTAAGGGACTCCATATTCTACTGACAAACGGACAAGACCATTCAAAAATGATATGTAATGTCTAGGTTATACACATTAATATGTTTCTTTATACAGCACCCGTAAAATAATATTCATAATCATATAAGAAAGATAAGTGAAGCAATCATTGCATTTCATAATCAGATTGTCTTTATATGTGGTAAAACAATGGGCATATTCAAGTAAGGGACAAATTGATTCCCCCGAGGTCTGAGTGTGTGTGTCTGTGTGTGTGTATATATATATATATATATATATATATATATATTTATCTTGGTTCTGGGAGCTTGAACCAAACACCACTCTCAGGCCAGTGCCTCAACTAGCGTTGCTAAGGGAGGCTGTGCTGCTCCAGCTCGTCTGTGCTGGAAGTCCTTGTACTATCAACAGATAAAAGTAATTTTTTTGCTGTATGCATTGAAGTATCTGTGTATCACATGCATTGCACAAAATGTTTATGCAATATTTACCTAAGTATAACAAGTAAATGTTTACATAATGGGATGTTCCTGTTACCATATGCTTTCACGATTTTTCTTGAACTGATTTTTTCTTACAAAATTTCACGTGGGGCACAGTGGGACACCTATAATGGGACACTCTTGGACAGTGTCCCTCTGTGCCCCATAGTGATCTAGAGATGTGTATTATATATATTGAATTATACATCACGCACTATTGATATTATCGGTTATGTATTATATATGTTAGACTTCATAAAATATATTAGGGTCACAGTATGATTGCTACTAACACATCTGAGAAAGAAGCGCTTGCTCAGTGCAGGCCTAAAGCTCATAACTACACAAAACCGAGACTCTAAGAAGGACACCAATAGCAAGCCAAGACCCCACAAAATTAGTTTTTGAAGAGCAGAATTCATTATCTGGGGAAGAACTGGTTTTGTCAGATCATTCATCGAACGACTTTGATGAAGAGATGAAAAATGACGGTGAAGAGTTTCCTGAATTGGAAGGAAGGCCCAAAGTAATAATTACTTTCTGGCTGAATTTGATACTATAATTAAGAAATATTATGAGAGCCTTGTAACAATGGAGAAAGATGATAAAGGGGACTACAAAGTTTCGTATCTGTGAAGAAAGCGGGAATCACTAGAGTCTTTGTTTCCACAAGTTCAGGATATTGCTTTTGTCAGGCTCAGTGCCATTAAAGTCATCCTCCCCAAGCCTAACACGTGTGGTACAACAAAAAGACAAAATTCATACCATAAAATTGATTTCAATTTTGGTGTCATTAATGTAAACTAGTCATGTCCCAGTGTGCCGCAGTTCTTGTCCCACTGTACCCCCACCTGGGGCACAGTGGGACAAAAGAAACATTTTATTGTTTTGCGGACAACATATTTTTCAACCAAGTTGATTGTTTCTTTTGCATATACTTATTGATGCTAAATGTTGATAGTTCTTTTCTCGTATTTCACTTCTCTAATACCTATTCAAATAAATGAGTTATAGTGCCACAATTATTTGTTTGTCCCACTGTGCCCCATTCTCTCCTCTATATATATATATATATATATATATATATATATATATATATATATATATATATATATATATATATATATATATATATATTTCACTCATCTTAAATTTCGAGACCAACTGCCTAACCCCGGGCTCCTACGCTCCTCTTGGGGCAATGTAGGATCGGATGATGTATGGATATATATATATATATATATATATATATATATATATATATATATATATATATATATATATATATATATATGCATTGAAGGAACGCAGTGCCAGGATACGTGACACTCGCACAGGTGAAGAGCACTGTGAAGCAACTGAAATATGGGAATGCAGCGTGGGTTAATGAGGTGTATGCAGAGAAAATTAAGTGTAGTGGAGAGAGCGAAATGAAGTACTTCTTAGGGATATGTTAGAAGGCATGGATGAGTGGAACTATCGCAGCAGAGTGAAGAAAGGATGTGACTGTATCCCTGTACAAATTAAAAATGAGCGAAGTGAGTGTAAGAATTATCGTGGCATAAGTTTATTGAGTGTGGTGGGGAAGGTATATGGAAGAATTATTATAGAGAAAGTAAGAGAAATACCAGAAGTCCTAGTGAGTGATGAAGAGGGTGGCTCTAGGAGTGGCACAGGATGTGTGGATCGAATATTTGCAGACACAGATAGCGGAGAAGGCTTGTGAAAAGAACCATACGGTGTTTATGGCATTCATGGATCTGGAAAAAGCATACGACAAAGTTGAAAGACAAGGACTGTGGAAAGTTTTGTGCATGTACGGTTTGGATAGTAAGCTGCTAGGTGCCACCAAGTGTTTTTATGATGGCAATGAACCATGTGTAAGGGTTAATGGGCATCAAAGTAAATGGTTCACGATTGTTGTGGGCGTGTGAAAAGGTTGTGTGATGTCCCCATGGTTGTTCAATATATATTTATGGATGGGGTGATGAGAGAAGTAAAAACACGAGTAATGGAGAAGGGGATGGCGTTGGTAATTAATGGTGATGGATGGAGTATCTCAAATACGTTATGTTCTGATGACACAGTACTACATGCAAATACCGGACAAGAACTTAGTAGACTAGTGCAGAGTTTTCCTGATGCCTGTGAGCGTCGTGCCTTGAGAGTAAATGTAGAAAAGAGTAAAGTGATGGTTATTGAGGGAGAAGGTGACTCTCAGTGAGATGTTACAGTGAATAGAGAGAGACTAGAATTAGTGATAGTTCAAATACCCGGGTACAGTGATAGGAAAGAGAGGAAAATGTGCAAAAGAAATGGAAAGTAGAGTGACTCAAGGAAGGACAGTAGCTGGTGCAATGAAGGCATTGTTAAGAAACAGAGGCTTGAGTGTTGCAGCTGCACGAGGCTTACATGAAGGTGTTACTGCCAACTTTAACACATGGATGTGAGATTATGGTGTGGCATGAAAATGAAAAGTCAAGAGTGACAGCAGTGGAGATGGGACTGCTGAGGAATGTATGTGGAATACAGAGTGGACAGGATACGAAATAATGTGATTCGTGAAAGATTTGGAATGAGGAAGAGTGTGGACATCAGACTAGAAGAGAGTGTACTGAGATGGTATGGCCATGCTGAAAGAATGGATAACAATAGAGTGGTGAAAAGGGTATATCTAAGCGAATTTGAAGGAGGGAGGAGGCAATGTTGGCCAAGGAAAAGGTCGAGAGATATGGTGGGTGAGTGGGTGAGAAAGAGAGGTCTGGAAGTCGGAACTGACAAGAGATTGAGCTGGCTGGATGTATATTGTGAGGAGAAGTGCATGATCAGGGATTTGGCACCCCTTTTTAACGTGACAGCGACCGGACTGACTCTGTCAGATACGTTAATGTGAAGCTACAGAACATGGTGAATGTTTGTCGTATTCCATTAAGCCAGGATTCCGGGGACTTGAATGATGAGGGAATGGAAGCGTGGCCCATTGGGTTAGGCAAAATTGGGCTGTCTGGACATTGTTACTAGTCACCCTGCCCTAGGGTGGGAAAGAAGGTCCAGATGATGATGATATATATATATATATATATATATATATATATATATATATATATATATATATATATATATATATATATATATATATACTCGTATATATACAGTACACACACACACACACACACACACACACACACACACACACACACACACATACAAATTTGGCGGAAAACCAACCTCGTGAGCAGGCAGGATTCCGAAGCTGGTATTCGACTACTGATCATCTACACACAATGAATCAGCCAACTGAAAAAAAAAAAAAAAAGACTATAATAAACCACTGTGCCTAGGTTTTGTTGATTAAGAAAAGACTTTCGACTCAGTGGAGCATATAGCAATTATGAATTCATTGCGAGAACAAGGAGTGAATGAGAACATTGTAAAACTCCTCGAAAACATGTATGGAGAGCACAGAGCCACAGTTAAATTACATAAAAACTCGGGAAAAATTAAGACTGAGAAGGCGGTGCGTCAGGGAGATACAATTTCACCAGAATTATTTACAGCATGCCTAGAAAGTATTTTCAGAAAGCTAGACTGGGAAAACAAAGGAGTGAACATAGATGGAGGAAAGCTAAACCATTTAAGATTTCCAGATGACATTGTCCTAATCTCATAAACAGAGGCGTTGCAAGAAATGTTAAATAACCTGAACGGAGAAAGTCTAAAAGTAGGGCTAAAGATGAACCGGAGTAAAACTAATGTTTCATCCACAAACACCAAACAGCGTCATCAGAATAAGCGGAGAAATGCTTGAAGAAGTAGAGGAGTACAATTGCTTGTGACAAATACTAAATTTAACGAAAGATCATCATAGCAAAATAAAAAGACGCATTACAATTGGATGATATGCTTTAGGTAAACATAGAGACATTATGAAAAGTATCTTACCAGTTTGTATGAAACGAAAAGTATAAAACGGATGTATAATTCCAGCTGTGACGTATGGTTGTGAGACCTGGAAACTGACTTTAATCGATGGAAAATAAATTAATCCGTTCTCAGAGAGCAGTGGAAAGGTCAATGTTGGGAATATCTTTAAGAGACAGGAAAAGATCAACTTGGGTGAGAGAGCAGACTAAAGTCAAAGATATTCTAGAAGTCAGAAAAGAACAGAAATGGAGGTGGGCAGGACATGTAGCAAAAATAAGGGATAACCGATGGTGCAAGAAGCTGACTGACTGGGCACCAAGAGATTGTAAGCGTAGCAGAAAAAGGCCAAACAGGAGATGGAGAGATGAGACAGAAACATTTTCAGGGAAAGCGTGGCAAAGATTGACTAAGTCAAGGAAGTCGTGGAAAAGGTTGGGGGAGCCCTTTGTTCAGCAGTGGACTTGTAATGGCTGATGATGATGGTGATATATATATATATATATATATATATATATATATATATATGTGTGTGTGTGTGTGTGTGTGTGTGCAATATGCGTAAGGGAAAAAATGCAACCAATTCTCCTTTTGCGGAGAGATTATGATTCAGTATAGCTACTTGTACCTTAAATATCACTTTCTAAACACATCTGAAATAATAATTTCAGAAATAAAATAGTTTTCGAATAAACTTGGATAGGATTAAGTTTTCGTCGTTTTTTAATACTTCAGTTACAACTGAAAAAACAAAAAAAACAGATTTCACGAAGTATAGGGAAAACAGTTTGCAAACGAAAGATTAATTTCCGTTTCCTGTGTGCAAAAGATAGCTTATGTCAGCCTCATGGTGTGACTTATTCTTGAGCTTTAGTTGCGAATTAGGCTGCTTGTTTATAATCCTGCCTTTGTTCCCACAAGCATCATGCACTGCACTACCAAACTAGAATAAAGTAAAAATGAGAAGAAAAAAAAATAACAGCCAAGTGACTGATGACAATGGTGATCAGTTAGGGTTGTTTATCCCGTAAACTGGTTAATAGCTGTTATATATTCGGACCCTGGCCTGAGCGCAAAGGTAGCAGGCTCTATTGATCCTTTCTGCAGACTTGGATTAACCCCAAGAGGCCGGTGGCGTTTTTTTTGCATTATATTCTTGCTAGTTATAGACAAATGCATTCAACCTGGAAGAAATCTCGAGTTGTGGAAAAGGGTAATGGGGGTTAAATGTAATCCCTCAGCACGAAAAATATCTCGGAAGCTGAATAACTATCTGTATATAGCAAAAATAAAGAAAAATCTCAATTTTCGGCTGAACTGGTTAACTTCTTCAATCTGATTACTTTTTTCTTGTTTATTCTTGTTACTTCCTATGATTTTGTCGAATTTCATGAAAAATATTTTTACCGCCGAGTTAACAATCTCCATTAATCCATTCACAACTTGATGTCTCTCCTAAGTCTAGTACTATCGTGTGAAGGTAAAAAATTATAATGGAATGTAATAATCTAACTGGAATGATTAACGAGCTTGATGTAACCTTCCACGGAGGATGCTTAGCTAAATGATTTGAATTAGAAGAGGGCAACATAGTCATTAAATCAAATAATAATCAGTCCTACTAAGGCTCAGTCTTCCCGCAGGATATGACACGCAACCATCAAATTGATGATCCAGGTCCTTGTTTGAATTCTAGGTACGAACAGGATGATGTTAAAAATCTGAACACAAGAGCACCACGATACCCAGTATTGTAGGTGGAAGAAAGATCATTACACACACGCGATAACTTGAAGTAGGTCACTCGTTTTGGTACTGCTGATGTTCGTTCATTGTAAAATTAAAGAATAGTGGTAGCCCTAAGGCACAAAACTCTTAGGATGACATGTTAATATCAAGCGAGCTGATGGTGTCCTGGGCACAGCATAATTGGCAGGACTTATAGGTTTCAGTGCAATGGTAACGATTGTTTGGCCCATTTCACTAGGAATACTACTGATGGCTCTCCAATCTCTTGAATTCTCTTTCCTTGTTTCCCATTTATATCTCATCCCATTGTAGATAATAATAATAATAATATGAATAAGGATAAGAATAAGAATAATAAGAATAATAAATATAAATACTAATAATTATAGTAATTAATATGTAAGCGATACATCTCATGCCTGAAATTCATTATTTCAAAACTTGGGTAAGAGACCAGAGTGAAAGTGAGGTCTGGTAACTTCACCTCTAGAAGCAGGCAAAGAAAAGCGGCAACTCTGCCTCGTCTCTCAAGGAAGAGAGGCTCTTTCAGTGCGCATTTTTACTACTTGGTTCTCACCGTACTAAGCCACGCCATGTTGCTAACACACACACACACACACACACACACACACACACACACACACACACACACACACACACACACACACACACACACACACACACACACACACACACACACACACACCACCCTTTTAGTAGTTCGCCTTTTATAACAAGTTTTTACAGACTACCAAGGCTCTTTGCAGGACTTTCTTTATTTTAAGGTTATCTATATAAATATCATTCGTTATGTGCACCGTACAATACTGATACAGTGAAAATGATAAATACATGGGATTTTGTGACATGCAGACTAGCGCCTAGTAATTGCCAGTGAACCAGTATATTATACTCGATATGGTAATAATGAAAATTAGTTTCATATATTATATTATACTCATATATTAGATGGGTGGGAGCTCCCATCATCCACTCACTTAGTGTAGTGGTACTCAATTTTAGGGTAGCTGCACACTGAGTGGCATGCCAATTGATTTCCCCTCGTAAACCAGGAAATCATTTACAACACTGGGTTGTAACCTTCTAACCAACCAACACGTGTTCCCTACGTGATAACAAGTGGGTTGGCGGATAGTTAGTGCCCCTCCCTGGAAAACAGCTTATTAAAAATATGAACAAGAAACCTTGGACCAGGACTGACCAACAGGTGACGGCTAAGGACCTAACTATGGACATGGTACGGATTGCGACCACTGAGCTCTCTGGTATGGAGAGGCTTTCTCATTGGTAGCACCGTGTAATTTATGTAGCCGCCGCCAGGGCGGCGCTGATGTAGTGGCAGCCATGTTACCACGCCTGATGCCCGCGTTTTTGTACTGAGCTCCTCTGTGGGTTTTTGAAAGCAGCTGATGAATCCGGAAAATATAGTGCCATGGTCCACTGTGCAGCTTACGGATACAAAAGATGGGCACAGGAATTCATCGAAGAGAGATGGCATTACATTTCACAAGTAAGAAATATATCTTGTTGCTAATTCTATAACACTATTGTCCTCTGTGTTGGGGCGGGAAGATTCTTCCCCAGTATCCCTGCATGAATGAGGCCACTAAAAGGGGCCCATTTATCTCCAGTCTTTCTCTCCATGTCCGCTTCTCTTCTATTCACACTCACTTGTAGATATTTCCATGTTTCTTCCGGCCTTTATCAAACTGGACATTCGGTTTCATGACATGCATAGTCTAAGGACTTCCCACACCATTTCAGCACCATTACTTCGACGTAAAACAGATTCAACATCACTATCGTGTCAACGTTAATACCACACTATCTTTTCCCTTTCTGCCATTACCTTTCTCCGCCTCTGTGCCATAAAGGGTAAGTTTTGCACCGGCAGCAACCTATGGGACTGTTTTATAGTCGTTGGCTAAATCTACCCGATATAATTCGTTAACTAGGCAGAAAAAAATAATAATCCATATATGTTTTTGTATTATAAACGACGAGTGTATCTTTATTAATAACCACTGCTTAGTGGAAATGAAATATTTGAATTTAAATTTGAGTGCTGGTGTTTCAATATGGCGGCCGAAATTACACACTCGCGGCGGAGATAGCCTCTCCATAGTATAGAGGTCTGTGATTGCGACATGGAATGTATGGGGTGTGAATGATGAGGTGAGAGAGAGAGAGAGAGAGAGAGAGAGAGAGTGTGTCCACGTGCTTGAGGATACAAAAGTGGATGTATGTGGAATAACTGAGACAAAATGGGAAAGTGAGACTGTGAGAGAATTGGAGTGTGGATGGGGTATATGTGCGGCAGTACGTGTGAGTGAGAGGGAAAATAAGGAATTTCTTTTGTTGTGTGCAAGAAATGAAAAGAGAATATAGGAGAGTATGGATCCATCGGCTCATGGATTGTGTGGGTAAGATTGAAAGTAGGACTAAAATTGTGGACGATTGTGTGTGTGTGTGTGTGTGTGTGTGTGTGTGTGTGTGTGTGTGTGTGTGTGTGTGTGTGTGTGTGTGTGTGTGTATGCGCCAATGAAAGATCGAGCAAGCAGAGTGAAAGAAGAGTTCTGGACAAATGTGGAAGCGTGCATGAAAAATTCTGAAAGGAATGAGAGAGTGTTTTAAATTGGAGATATGAATGGAAAAGTCGTGAATGTGAAGGTGGATGGAGTAGCTGAAGAGTGGGGTGTGCCTGCAGAGATAGATGGGAATGGCAGTGCTCTAGTGGACATTTGTGCCGGGAGGGCGTTGGTGATAGCCAATACCCTCTCTAGACACAAAACGATTCAACAGTATATGTGGTGAGTGATTGAGATGAGTGGGTGATGAACTAAATGAATGGAAAGCAATGACTGATTGTGTGTGTGTGTGTGTGTGTGTGTGTGTGTGTGTGTGTGTGCGTGTGGATGATAGGAAAAGATATGTAATGGATGCAAAAGCATACAGAGGTTGGGGGAGTGGACTTTCTAACCACCACATGGTGGTGGTGAAAGTCAAGGTTCAGATGAAATGGAAGAGTAGGGGAAGGGAAGGACAAGAATGAGTAGTCCATACAAGGAGGGTATAAAGGTTGCAAGAGGATGAAAAAAAAAAAAGGCAGAATCTAAGAAAGAAGTGGAGGAGCGATTGGGTAAATACGATTTGGAGTAGATGGGGAAAGTGGAAGGTGTGTGCAAGATAATCACAGAAGAAATCTGTGCAGCATGTGAGGTGGTGTGTGGGGCGAAGAGAAGACGAAAGAGGGTGCAAGGAACAGCATGGTGGAATGAAGAAATGAAACAGGCTGTGGTACAAAGGAGGAAAGCATACAGTGACTGAATGAGAAACAGGGGCACGGGGGAAGCCGAGAGATGGTAGACTTATATGCAGAGAGGAAGAGAGGTGAGAAGATTAGTATGAGAGTGTATGAAGAGAGTGGATGAGGAATTTGGAATGAATTTGAGCTTAAAATGGAGGGAATGTAAGTAAGTGTTCTGGAAAGAGGTAACAGTTAGAGTGTCTAACAGTTAGACAGGGTGATGAAGAAGTTAGTAGGGGAGTGAAAGATAAAAATGGTAGATTGCTAGTGGAGAAAGGAGAAAAAGTTGGTAGATGGAGAGAATACTTTAAGGAAAAGTTGAACTTAGAGAATGAAATTAATGCGAGTATTAGTAGCTGGGGAATGACTGGGAGAAGCAGGGAGTTGAGAAGAGAGAAATAGATAAGTAGGATGGAAGTTGTGGAAGCAATGAAGAAAGTCAAAATGGGGAAAGCCCCAGGAATTGGTGGAGTGTTTGGTGAACTGTTTAAGCATGGGGGAGAGATGGTAGTAGAACGGATATGGAAGATGTGCAGATTGGCCTGGGAGGAAGGAAGAGTCCCAGAGGACTGGAAGTTAGGTATAATTATTCCCCTGCACAAAGGAAAAGGAAAAAAAAAAAAACTGTGTGGGAATCATAGGGGCATTTGTCTTCTTAGTGTAATAGGAAAAGTATATGGCAGTATACTTACTGACAGAGTTAGGGAAATAACAGACGAATTAGTTGGAGAAGAACAGGGAATTTTTAGGAAGGGAAAAGGTTATGTAGCTCAGATATGCATTCTTAGGTCTTTAGTGGAAAAGAGTCTACAGAGGGGAAAGAAGTTGTATGCGGCTTTCATGGATTTGGAGAAAGCATAGGACGGGGTGGATAGAAAAGGAATGTTGTAAATATTAAGAATATATTGAATAAATGGGACGTTGCCGAATGCCGTGAAGAGTATGTATGAGGGGGCTAAGGCTGCAGTGCTTGTGCATAGTGAACTGAGTGAATTTTTCAATCTGAATGTTGGATTGAAACAGAGGTGTGTCATGTCTCCCTAGTTGTTCAGTCTGTATATGGATGGGATTATAAAAGAGGTACATGGTAAGGTAGTGGATGTTGGAGTGACCCTAATGAAAGAGGGCAGTGTTTGGAAACTCCCTGAACTGTTGTTTACAGACAATATGGTATGGTTAAGTAAAGACGAAGGGGAACTGCAAGGCTTGGTGAATGAGTCTGGGAGAGTGTGTAAGAAACGGAGTCTGAAGATGAATTTCGGGAGGGGTAAAGTTATGGTCTTCGAGAGAAGTGCAGCCATTGAATGTACATTGAGGCTGGATTAGGAGGAAATGGAAAATGTGTGTGTACGTTTAAGTACTTGGGTAGTGTGATGTGTAGGGATGGCAATTTGGAAGGTGAAGTGCTTGAAAGGGTACAGCAGGGAAGAAAGGTTACGGTACTGTATTTTGAAAGCAGTAATAAGGAACAGGGAAGTTAGCATGGAAGTAAAAAAAAAGTCGCTGCATGACAGGATTGTGATACTAGCCCTATCGTATGGAAATGAAGCTTGAACCTTGTTGGAAGGACATAACTCAAGAACAAGGAAGTTAGCATGGAAGTAAAAAAGTCGCTGCATGACGGTATTCTGATACCAACCCTAACGTATGGAAATGAAGCTTGGACCTTGTTGGAAGGATATCAATCAAGAGTGAGAGCAATGGAAATGAGTTATTTGAAAGGAGCATGTGGAGTTACGTGAAGTGACAGACTGACAACTGAGGAAGTGAAGGGGTGTTGTGAGGTGCATGTGGATGTGATAGACAGCGTCAGGAGAAATACATTGAGGTGGTTTGGCCATGCAGAGAGGATGGAGGGCTTGAGACTAACGAGGTGAGTGTATGCGAGTGAGGTGGAGGGGGGGAAGGGAGAGGGAGACCGAGGATGAGTTGGAGGGATGGAGTGGAAATGTATATGAGAGAGGGGTGGGTGGGCTGGGAGCAGAGCAGTGAAATAGCGTTGGACAGGGTGAGATGGAGGCGATTTGTTTGTGGCCACCCTTTAAAGGACTGAGGAGTCTGGCAATAGATAGACAGCCTCATTTATTTAAAAATCTGTACAGCACTGTAGAGGCTTGAATAACTTACAGTGTGAAGACTGACAAGATCAGAGTTACGAGTCTGTCTGTCTGTCTGTCTGTCTGTCTCTCTCTCTCTCTCTCTCTCTCTCTCTCTCTCTCTCTATATATATATATATATATATATATATATATATATATATCAGGGTTGGCATTGATTAAATCATATTTCTTTAATCCTGTGATTATATCATTGATTTTTTGCAAAAAAAAAAAAATCATGATTTTTCTATTTTTTATTTGTTTATCTAAAAGTTAACAAAAATAAAATCTGAAGGTTTATGAAAGTTGTGCATAACTTTGTGATGGCATTGTTATCTAAAAGTTAAAAAAAAAAATCTGAAGGTTTATGAAAGTTGTGCATAACTTTGTGTTGACATTCATGTATGCAGATACTTAAGGATTAAGTTTGCAGATTTTGGAGAATGATACCATTAGAAATTGCTACACTGTATGACAGAAAAAATATTTTTACATTTGCGTAACTAAGTACTGAAATTACTTGTACATCTGAAATAATGAGCCATAAATCAAAAACCAAAGCCATAAGACTAGGTAGGCTATGCTTGGTCACTTAAGGCCAAGTCATAATAATATCAGCTTAAGATTTTTCTTTGGTAATATAATCAGCTTTGGAATATGCTGTCTTGATTACCACTTTGGAATATGCTGTGTATGTATCCAGTAGACACTACATCCTGTACATTGTGTTATGAGATATATATACTATTGCCTATATAATGTCTACATATCGCTCGGTCACGCCCACTGTCATACCGACGACAGTAAATATTGTCATAACATATTAATGCATACTGTATATACATTAGAATCAACTTGTGACTTAATTGATATACTTAGTTCTGTAAAAGTAACATAACCATGAATATTGTATAATTGCAGTTACATCGTGTTAATGCTATTGTAGTTACACATTTTAATGCAACTGTCACGCTAGTGTGACTGTAACATAACACTGTGTTACTGCACCTGTTACATAAATGTGTTTGCCATAAAATTTTAAAGTTACATAAAAGTTACATCTTGTTTAATGCAACTGTTACATAATTGTGTTGGCCATAAAAATTTTAGTTACATATTGTTAATGCAACTGTTACATACGGTAATTGTGTTGGCCATAAAATTGTGGTTAAAGTTACATAAAAGTTACATCTTGTTAATGCAACTATTACATAATTGTGTTGGCCATAAAATTGTAGTTACATATTGGTGAAGCAACTGTTGCATAATTGTGTTGGCCATTAAACTGTAGTTACATATTGTTAATGCAAGTGTTACATTTTGTGTTGGCCCTAAAATTTTAGTTACATCTTATTAATGCAACTGTTACATAATGTGGTTGTAGCAAATTTTAGTTAAATAAATGTGGCAATTGTAACATAATTGCAGTGACGCTATCGTTTGTAGGTACATAGCTGTAGCAACTGTAATATAATTGCAGTAATGCACGGTAATTCAAGCGTTTGTACTTACATAATTGTAGCAACTGTAACATAATAGTAGTAATGCTATCGTTTGTAGTTACATAATTGTAGGAAATGTAACATAAGTGCAGAAATGATATCGTTTGTAGTTAACATAATTGTAGCAATTGTAATATACCTGCAGTAATGCAAGTGTTTGTAGTTACATAATTGTAGCAAGTGTAACATACTTGCAGGAATCACAAGTGTTGTCATTTTAGCTATATAACTGATACATATGTTTATAACTAATACAATAACAGGAATGCAATCATATCATGAATCATCAATATTTGATGTAGTTGTTCATTTGAGACACCATAGGTGTACTGGCTTAGTTATGTGAGACACCACAGGTATTAAGTTATGTGAGACACCACAGGTGTATTAAGTTATGTGAGACACCACAGGTGTATTAAGTTATGTGAGACACCATAGATGTATTAGTGTCAGGACTCCATATTATAATCACAAATCATAATAGATAGCATGATGGATAGATAGATAGATAGACAGACAGATAGAAGCAGCAAGTCAGGGGATGAGATATGTAGTGTGTCAGCGAGAATCGAGCAAAGGTAAACATGCTTACACACACTAACTCAAGGAATGCTTGATATGCACACGAACAGTGCCTCGTGACCATACACACACATACAGACATACTCACACACAGGCTTCTAGAACCTTCACATCAGAATATTCCATGTGACATGACCCCTGCTAGAATAGGAATTTAGGAAGCAGAGCTCAGGAGACTGGGCATAGAACCGGCAGGTAGTGGAGAGAGTGAATAAGAAGAGGGGTCCAACTAGACTTACTTAGTATATTAAGTCTCTGTATAATACATACGCTGCTTAACTTAGACTTTCTCTGAAGATATTAAATCAAGATCGACTCCCTGTATTCATCTTTAACTCCTCCTGCTCTTCAATTAACTCAAGACTCACCTATTACAAGAATTAAGAGTTACATATATAAAAATGTTGGCTACAAAACTTTAACATTAAATGGTTAAATGAGCCTACGAGTCTACGAGCTTACGAGTCTACAAGCCTACGAGTCTACGAGCATACAGTAGCAACGACGAGTTACGAGTGAGGATCAACAAGCCCTACGATTAACTACAAATAACAAGTCTACAAGACATCTCTATAATCTTCACGCAACTTCAAGCAGCAGCAAGAAGAATAAAAAACAAAGCAAGTAAAGGAAAAGAAAGACCAGAGCAACAAGCACACAAAACCCCAACACTCTCTCCCGCCTACCTGAATTGCTGTCGCAGAGGTCGACACACAGGAAAACACCAGAGCCACATTTATAACGCATCTTACTCACCTTTCCTCACCCGGGTTACTCATCACTACTCACTTACTCACCGCAGCTACCAGTGTGGGAAGCCGACGTCACCATGTGTATCTCCTGAGACGACATCACCATGCGTGTTTGCTGAGACAACGCTAAGCCAATCAACGTGTGACTGACACCAGGCACTTCTCACCCACTACTCATTACTCATTATTCATATAGCTCCTGCTCATACTCATTTGTTTCCACAGTATTGAGTTGGAAATTCGACGTTCTATGATGAGGTTCGCCTGTGACTACAGCTGTTAACCACTACATGCACCAGGCCATGGAATTTCCTGAGAAATATCGTCTATCAACAGAGCCCTAGAATTATCGAGAGGATATATTCATTCAACCTTGCATTTATCTTCCGAGATCGACAGTTGCTTCGACACGCCTCTCTGATCTGTATCAAGTGGGTGTAATTATACTTACTCATTTCTTCTCAGTGCTAAAATTAGGTATATTCAACTCCTTTACTTATTTTTATATATACACTTATACACTCACTATCATTTATTACAACTCATTTACTCATCTATTTAGTAAGGACATAAACAAAAGATGTATTTCATAACACCATACCTTAGTAACACGAGTTCTTTTTAGCTAAGTGATATGACAGGGATATTTTCGCCCCCACCCGTGTTAATACCAGATGATACACAATTAGGAGAGCACCAAGGCAACACACCCATTGTACAAATTCACCACAAACTAAAGAACAAGAAACAAATACGTCAGTTCTAGATGAGTGGCAAACCTCCTCTGATGTAGCAAGTGAGGACTTTGTTTCTGACTTGCATACCTATAAAAATATACTTAACAGGGTTCATCGTTCCGGCAAATTCTTTTCCGCTATTCCCTCACACAACGATAAACAAGTCCAAGTTAAATTAACAGAGCAACCACTGAATATGAACACCACAGATCAAGCTCAGATATTTGTTTATCATGAAGATAAAACTGCCCCGAAATTCTCTGGCACAGAGAAAGATCGTATTGACGTCATTTCATTGGTCAGTCAGTGCGAACAGATCTACATCAAAAGATATATCAAAGATGAACAAGAGAAAATTGCTGTTTTTTCCTCTTGCATTAGCCAGGAAAGATGTTCGGCAGGCGACTTACTAAGGTCAGATAAGCTCCTCAGGGCTAAGACATATGATGAATTTAAAACTGAATTTTTGAAGAAATTTTCTGGAGGTATGAACTTCTTGCCAGGTATAATCCCAGAATTACAAAAGATTGTAAATCTTGTAAGGGAGCACACTACAAATCATGTCCTCAGTGAAATAACTGCTGATGTCTCCACGATCAAAAGGACATTATTAGCTACCTTAGAAAACTCAAACTGGATAACAGGAGATGGAAAGATATCCCCAGACCTCGTCGTGGACATCATTGGTTATGTAGCTGCCTTGTGTAAATTACCTAATAGGACCCTTAAGATCGCCAAGACGATCGCGTACACCCCAGGCATGTGCTTACTAGACTTAATGAACGAGGTAGAGATGCAGTGTAGCAAAGCAGGGATGGTTGAAACACAATCACATTCTAGTAGAATGAGAGTGTCTGAGACAGTATCAGCTGTGAAAACAGCTACAACTACCCCAAACAGAGAACAAAATCGATCGCGAACCGAAAGCAGGCAGAGCAAACAACTAAACATGTCAAGGGTACGATCACAAACACCAGGCTACAGGCAGTTTCATAAGTTTCCGTGCAGCCCAAGCAGATCTCGCGCCACAGACACCACTAAATATGGGAAGTCACCTAGTAGATCACAGTCAAGAGATAGGTCCATTCTATGTCATTATTGTGCAAAACCAGGACACACTAGGTATGAATGCTTTATCAAAACAAAGGAGGATAGACAAAAGACACAAGGATTTGGTCCCTTCTGTAGACATCATATGTGCCAAGGGCAATGGACCAGTAACTGCAAAACAGTAGAAAAATTAGTGTCTATGTTCAAATCGGGGGAAGACCAAGTCATGACAAAAAACGAACAATCGTAAAGAAAAGCAAGTCTAAAATTAACATAGGAGGCATGTTGGGAAATGAGTGTATCTTGATACCAGCTGTATGTGAGGATCAAAACTTTTCCTTATTTTTAGATACAGGCTCTCCAGTGAACTTAATAACACAAGAAGAAATAAATAGAATTTTTAGAAAAAAGAAGAAAGATACTTTTCTGAAAGAATCTGATTTATATTTATATACAGTAGATGGAAAACAAATCACAGTAAAAAGTATGATAAGGTTAAACATCAGTTTCACAGAGACTACAAGACCAATCTCTGCAATTTTCTATATCGTTGAAAACTTAGCAATTAAAGCTCATATGTTACTGGGCTTAAGATGCATGAGAACAAAGAAAATAACTTTACTCCCACAAATGAATGGAATAGACTTTGACAATGAATTCATAAAGGATATACCATCAGAGCCTTCACCGATTAGTAAAAGAGAACCAAAAAGAATTGGTAATATTAAAAAAGCTTAAACAAACATACACAAACAGATGAGTGTATAGATCCACCCACACCAACAGCCCCAGCCTCCAGGATTAGAGACCCAAGTAACAGTACTGATTCATCAGTTTTTCCCGCCCATCTCACCAATGATTTAGTTATACCACCTAATTCCTATATGAAAGTTACCATAAAGAGCAAATTACGGAATAGTACTGTTTTTGCCTTAGAAGAATTATGTAAAGGGATTGTCAATAGAAAACGCATTGTCAGATGAACAACGAAGGGCAAACTCAGATATTCATAATCACATGAATGGGGAAGTACAGTTGAAAAAGGGGACTTGCATAGTTAATATTGAAAAATGTCCCGCCCCTGTGAAGGAAATAGTTGTTGCTGGAGTCACAAGTGAGAAAATCTAAGGATAGAGAAAGCATAAAAGAGAATTTAATTCACTCAGGTGAATTTGATGAAGAGAATGATTTGTTAGCCCTGTTGGAAACACACAGGGACACCGTAGCATTACCCGGAGAACAATTAATTAATGTGCACCCAGCTACACCACCAATTTTCATACCAGCCTACCGCATCCCACAATCTCAGCGAACATTCGCAAACCAGTATGTCGATGAAATGTTAAAACTTGGAATTATTGAACCATCAGTCTCCCCGTGGAATGCCCCATTATTTTTTGTGCTCAAACGAAATGGAGAAATGCGTGCGGTAGTAGATTACCGTAATCTAAACAGTCACACAATTCCAGACCGATTTCCCATGCCATTGCTAAGCGACATCCTACAGGATATTGGACCAGAAAATAATATATTTTCCACAATCGATCTGCTAAGTGGATATTATCAAATTCCAGTAGAACAGGAGTCACGTAAATACACTGCCTTTTCTACAGATAGAGGACACTTTCAATATAGGAGGATCTCCATGGGACTGAAGACAGCCCTGGGCACATTCCAGTGTCTTATGAATTACGTGTTGTCTGGAATTTTAGGACAAGGAATACTTGTTTATCTTGACGATATTATAATCGCAACGAAAGATATCACAGAACATCTCAAGAAATTAGACCTACTCTTACAAAAGCTTGGTGATGCTGGTTTAAAAATTGAGCTTTCTAAATGCAAATTTTGCTTTAAGGAAATAAATTTCTTAGGCCACAAATTAAGTTCTAATGGTATTCACACCACTGACGACAAAATATAGGCAGTGAGAGATTTTGCTGAACCAACTACGACTGACGAAGTTAGACAATTTCTAGGTCTAGCTGGGTACTATAGGTCATTCGTACCACAATTCTCTCATATAGCCTTTCCTCTATTTCAACTGCTCAAAAAAAAAAAAAAAAATGCTATATTCCAATGGGAAGAAGAACAAAAACAAGCATTTACAAAACTAAAAATTAAACTAACAAATGCACCTTGTATGGCATATCCGGATTTCACAAAATCATTTATTATCTGTACAGATGCATCAGTTAAAGGATTAGGGGCTGTACTGAAGCAGGAAGATAAAAGAGGAATGAATCAACTAATTGCATTTGCCAGCTGACAGGCAAAAGGTGCATAGAAAAATTATTGCACTACAGACTTAGAGGCACTTGCAGTGGTTTTTGCATTACAAAAGTTTCGAGATTTGGTATATGGTCACGAAATACACTTATTCACCAACCATAAACCACTAGTAGTCCAGGAGACAGTGAGGTGAACCTTGCAGTAAGGTATATACAAGTTTTTTTGCTGTTTCTAGTCCTCTTGGGTGTCCTAATGAAGAATCTGACGGATGCCACTCTGGCACCCTTGGGCATTTGTTTTTATTAACAAATTCAAAATGGCGGCCGGACCATATTTATCACTGTGGTACTGTGCAGGAGATCAAGAAGATACCTGCTTTAAATACTATGTACAAGCTGTCACTGTTATTATAATAACGTCTGTGAGTTTTATTTAACATCATACCCATTCATCATAACAATACATGGACATAGTATGGGCAAAAAGCTACCAGAAGGTATAAAAATAGCATATAACAGCAACACAATGTATGATGCCAGCAGTGACTAACATTCATCAGTAAGTTCTCTAGACTACCCTTCACCAAAATATTTAAAACAAAGCTCTCTACACTTCACCACAATATGTAAGCTTTAAACATTTACATCCATACCTCAAAACAGAGATCTAGTCATCCAGATCATCCTCACTGTCTGATTCAAGAGGATCGTCGAACATCTGCTTAACTGTATGTTCATTGTTGCACTTATCCTCTGTTTGGCAGCTGCAGAATGTGGTGCAAGACATCTTTGCACTCTTACAGCTGCACTGCTTACGACTACATGGTGTGCTGCTTGTGCATCCACATGCGATAACTTTCATCAGGTCTGAAGGTGCTGCAGGCCAATACATTGTTACTGGATAGGGGACCCCATCTCTGTTATGCCACCCATAGTCTTCTGCATTCACATCTGGGGGTTTCTGCTCATCAGCAGCTTTCTACAGCATTGCCTGAAGGTGAGCTCGCTTCATGTGGTGAGTGAGTGCCTCGTCTGTTTGCGGAAGAGAGCGGAGATTGGAGCATTTTTCTCTCTTTGTAGTGAAGAACATGTGGCGAACTTCAGCCATGGTTGTGCAGATCTTCGCACCATACAAGAGGCAAAACAGACGACGACCAGTCTTCATCAAGACATCTTCAGAAGTGTTTGGTTGACCCACTGGAGTAAGATCAAGGTTGTCACGCTTCATCATGACATTAATGGCAGATACTTTGCCTTTCCCAAAGGGGTATGAGACTGTGTCACACCCGGTAATCACATGCAAGGGCAAAAGCTGCAAGCTTTTATTTCCAAGCTTTCTAGCTGTAGCAGTTATATCGATAACTGTTCCATCAAATTTCCTCATTGTGACCTCCTGGGAGAGGTGGTGTTTCCAACAAAAGTACACACACACAGCACAAACACATCTGTGTCCTCACTCAGTACCTGAATGTGTTCCCTGCTTTCCTCTCTTGTCAAAAGAAGAGTGTAGCTGATGATGTTGATATCGGCTTCTTCATGTCCAAATTCTTCATCCTCCTGACCAGTCATCTTCACATTCACATCATCATCATCATCATGTGCTGAACAAAGAAGGCCAAAGAGTTGCTTTTTGTTGTTGACATTCTTCATGAGCACATTCCTAGCTAACAGAGGAGTGGTCATTGTCATTTTGATGTCAGGGGACAGAGCTCCAGATGTGTCCCTCACGTTCATGGGATTTAATGGATCCCTCCTGGTACCGGTCAAAGATAACGTACACCTCATGACTTCGAGATACTGATTTGCTGAAGTTAGCTGCCAGTTGTTCCATTGTTGCATTCTTTGGCCAGGAGACGTGGTACAGCATTGCATTACCATCAGTGATTTCAACCTCAGGCTGAATGGTTGAATGCTTCAATACTGCAAGATGGCTGACAAGAATGGATTTGTTGCTCTTCCTCATATCACCATATTCATCGAATAGACTGAATGGGATGGGTGCCAGTTCATAACTGAGGACATCCTTTAAGTCAAGGCCCCTGTGAGCACTTTTCACGAGCATTCTTGCATACAACCTTTCTGTGTCATACACTGTCTTGTCTCCGACTCTGACTCCTTTCTTCACTGTCTCCATAGTGACCACCTCTTTTTTCACTGGTTCATAGAAACCTCCAGGTAATTTCCGTAGAAACCTGGCAGCCATATTTTGCCCAATTGCAACAGCATTCTGGACATTGACCTTGCTGTCTGCAGTGCACCCATTGACAATGTTCACAAGCTTTTCATTTGAGGATTTTTGAGGTTGGAAGCATTTCTGTAGTTCAGTCCGTATTTTCCGTCTGTCCATTGCATCGAGCTCAACCCTGTGTGATCCTTCCTCCATATGCGTTTTCTTTGACTCCTTCCCTTCCACACTGATGCTATCTTCATCCTTGAACATTGTATCCATAGACAGAGAAACCGTGTTGCAGACACCATATGAAAGGATCCATCGTGCCACCTGATCTGGTGAGAGGGTGATACCAACAAATCCACTTCTTGCTTTTCCATACCGGATGTATGTCTGTTCCCCGAATTGGTCTGAAAACACAGCATTCCATGGTCCTTCGTCATGGCGGCAGACATGCTCCCCTCTTAGGAACACATCTTCAATGACTTAATTTCAAGAAGATGAAACTGGGAGCAGTGTCTGAATATTACAACGGCTGACCAAATCTCTTATAAACGAGGGGGTACTTATTTGCCCCTATAAAAAATTTTGCGCAAGAGTGCCAGGGTGGCATCCGTCGGAGAGCAATAAACAACCAAAAAACCTTGTATATACCCTAGCAAGGTTCAGCTAAAAAAAATCCACCCGTCTCCTGGACTATAGTGGGTATGTTTAAAGAAAAACTCCTCTCTAGGAGGAGAGCAAGATGGAAATGTACAGTCGAAAACTACAATGTACGTACATATTCACTATATACAAGGCAAAATGAATATAGTAGTCGACGCATTATCTAGGAACCCGAACACAATTCAGGTCGCAGCTTTAGATCTCAAAGGAGACATCCCAAATTACGATGATATCGCAAAAGCACAAAGACTTGACCCAATATGGTCTAAAGTTATATACAAGTTAGAGAGTGGAGATGACATACAATTACCCAAACTACATGTACAACTAGAACAATTCACAATAGTCAATAATACTTTATACAAGATCAACCCAGAACAACCAAAACACCAAAGAAGTACTAACCAATTAGTAGTACCTAATGACATGATACCCCAGGTATTACGAACGATACAGGATAGCCCACATGCAGGACATCCTGGAAAGGATAAGACATTCAAACAAGCCCAGTTGTTATATTACTGGCCTTCATTACGAAAAGATATAAACAATCATATTGACAGATGCGGATCATGTGCAAAACACAAAGGATACCCAATTTCACCTGCACCGATGGGTAATTACCCTGTACCACATCAACCATGGGAATTTGTCGCTGTTGATTTACTCAAGATGCCATTATCATACAATAATAACCAATACCTATTCGTAGCAACGGATTATTTTTCCCGTTATGTAATTTTAGCTCCAATTAAAGATAAAACAGCAGAGACAGTAGCAAAGGTAATAATAGATAATGTACTATGTCGCTTTACTACCCCAAAGGTACTAATAAGTGATAATGGAGGAGAATTTAATTCTGATATCTTACAAGAAATATGTAAACAATACAACATCGAAAAGGTTAACGTTTTAGCCTATCACCCAGCATCTAATGGGCAAGTAGAGACAAAACAAAAAGTATATAGATGTGCTACGACACATTCTCAACGAAAATTATGCAAGCTGGGATGATTGGATACCCAGAGTAGAAGCCTCAATTAATGGATCTATTTCATTATGTATGGGACAGATAAAAAACTACCATATGAGCTCCTAGAAGGTGACAGTCTGCCCATATACAATTACGATGATTAAACTGCGTTTACATGAATTCCAGGACATACAGAAAAGAGTAAAAAAACAATTGATGTCCAAGGAAGAAATGACGGAGGCATTTAATAAAAAGGCAAGAGATTCGCGTATCAGCTTAGGAGACATTGTTTATGGTATCATTCATAAGAGGGCCCATACAGAGTAATTAACATAAAAGCAAACAAAGTTTTAATTAAGTCACTGTCAAGTGGCGAAGAGAAACAAGTTCATATTGACCATTTAAAACGAGTTTCAAGGACTATCCAATAATTATTCAGCCGCGGATACAACCGAACAAGCGAATGTAACTCATGAAACCAATCACGAAAACAACAATAATTACAAAAATAAATTAAGGTCATATACCAAACAATCAAACATAGGTGCAACTGTTCCAATAAAATCTACAGTACATCATTAACGAGATTTAAATATCGATTTAAACTCCTGCTATAAATGAAATAATCAAGTTATTGTTCTACGTTAGTCAACCGTAACGCACATCAGCACTATCATCGACCACAGCATGACCATATTAGAAAATTAATAGACCTTTTTTGTCGGTAGGTAGCGAAGAAGGGACTTATGCTATGGATTCTCCTCTACATAGGAAGAGAATATGCGCACTTAGACCCCCAACACATAGTATGGCAAGGATGCCTCATAGCTCCAACGGCCACGACGTCAATCGTAAAAGATGTCATGAGTACTGAAATAAGTCTGGATTAGTTATATGAATTACCTTCTTATCTAGAAAACATCGCGAGACCAATGAGAACCCTGGACTTCATGATAGGAGGCTATGTTTCTCAAGCACATAACACAAAGGAAGTGGATGAAATAGTGAAATTAGCGAAATGGAAAATAGAATAGGCTAAGTCAACTATGCTCATCATGATCCAAGATCTCCCATCTCATGGAACGGAGGTATTGAGCGACAAGAACAACATCACACGTATTCGCCAAAAGCGCGGTTTGTTTGACCTGGGTGGCGCAGTTCGTGGGAACATCTTTGGATTGGCTACAGAAGAAGACCTTAAAGAAATAAACAAAAAATTTAATTAAATAGCTCAGGTACTAACATAGCAAGATAAATTCATCACATGACATAACTCAGGAATGAAGATAATCGTGAAAAATCTGAAAAAAGTGGAAAACATAGCTCTCGAGAGTGTGGATAAAATAAATGACATGGAAGGTAACATAACACTTTTCCAACACTTCTCCATCATTACGGAACATATTGACACAATTCTACTCCAGTTAGACAACACTAGAGTTTGTTACAGGGCACTTATGCAAGGAATTTCGAATGCCGGTGATGGCAAGATCACAATTGACTTACTTCCAGTTCATGAGCTACGTCAGATAATTAGTCAAGGCATACATAAACATAAATTGAAGCCTTTGTTCCAAAGTAGGGAATTCATGCAATATTATCCATATTTAGAAGCAACACTAACACCAACATCAGTAGTAGTTTATGTAGCATTCATAACTGACGACCTGTTCACAGTATACGAAATACACCCCTTCCCTTCTAAGAATAATCACACTTTGGTCATCATCAACATCAACACAGACACCGAACTCATCATGGTCTCCAAGAGACTGAATACTGTCACTTTCGCAAGTGAATCAATGATTGAACGAAAGTGCCGCACATCCTTACATGCTGTTCACCTTTGTCCTGCGTACATTTTCACGTTTCAGCCTACTGATACAGTCCCTTGTGAAATGGCTATCATAAGAACTAACAATATTCATATTCATTGCAACTTCACTTTTGCTCCAGATAAGCTTGTACACCATCAACGCATCGGACACTCACAGTTTTTTTATTTCACTCATAACACATCAGTTTACATAGTCTGTCCAGATATACCACCATCTCATACTTCAGCCTCAGGATTATACATAGCACCAGGCTACTGTGCGGTATTTACACCATCCATATCCACCATCAATCACTACGCCATCCTCAATCATACACACAAACATTTCCACCCACTGCCTGATATGGACTTAAACATGAGCACAAGTATTAAGTTGACTTCACCTAAGTTTGAAACTATGCAACTGATCAATGAAACAATGAAGCCCTGGGAAGATTTGAGTTTGAGTATGTTCAACCCATATTATGTGTATAGCCCAGCACCTACTGTCTTTATAAGCTTCTGTATTGTATTTGCAGTAGTGCTGTTTGCAATGCACAGAATGCATGCAAGAATTCCAAATTTGGAGTCAGTATTTAGTGGGGTAGAGTAAGCATCCATGCCAACCCCCCTGTATGAAGTGTACATATTTTGTATATAGTATCAATTTAAAAAAAAAAAAAAAAAAGAATGACCCATGATATAGAAGTATACCAGTATCATTATTTCAGTATGAAATATTAATAACTCTTACCATAATCGTAGCTTTGAACTATTTTTTTTTTTTTTTGCATATATGCATTTTACTATTATACACACACATTTTACAAAATGTAATACAAGAACCAATTTACCCATATTCAATTATGTATGCAACTTGTTTAAAATGTAAGATTACTGGATCGGTATAATAATATCATGAATATTATACCTGTACAATATTATAATCAATATTATGTATTAAGAGTGAAGAAGAAGAATATTATGTATTAATAGATTAGCATATGTCAGTGATGATTGCTGTCGGAGGACCGCCAGCTACGTGACCGAGCGATGTCAGGACTCCATATTATAATTACAAATCATAATAGATAGCATGATAGATAGATAGATAGATAGATAGATAGGCAGATAGAAACAGGAAGTCAGGGGATGAGATAGGTAGTGTGTCAACGAGAATCGAACAAAGGTAAACATGCTTACACACTCTAACTCAAGGAATGCTTGATATGCACACGAACAGCGCCTCGTGACCATACACACACATACACACATACTCACACACAGGCTTCTAGAAGCTTCACATCAGAATATTCCACGTGACACGACCCCTGCTAAAATAGGAATTTAGGAAGCAGAGCTCAGAAGGAGACTGGCCATAGAACCGGCAGGCAGTGGAGAAAGTGAATAAGAAGAGGGGTCCAACTAGACTTACTTAGTACCGGTATATTAAGTCTCTGTATAATACATACGCTGCTCAGCTTAGACTTTCTCTGAAGATAATAAATCAAGATCAACTCCCTGTATTCATCTTTAATTAACTCAAGACTCACAAATTACAAGAATTAAGAGTTACATATATAAAAATGTTGGCTACAAAGCTTTAACATGAGCTTAGTTATGTTGCACAGTTTATTTGATACATCATGCATGTATTGACTTAGTAATGTTGCACAGCTTGAATTAAGATGACATTATATGCAACCCCATATTTGGTTATTTTATATAAAATTATATATACAATATTTACATTATGTTCATTATTCTCTTAGTTTCGTTTATACCACACATCACTTGACACTATAGTCCTCCAAAGGTTGTGAAGTCAACCTGATATGTTTGCTCATTTTTAAATTCATCTGTAGGTATTAGTTGCAAGTATTAAAGTGTGTGGTTGAATATAGCACACTGTTGCTGACTCCATTTTTGTTAGTCATTTTCACTTGATTTTCGTTGTCACTATAATATGAAGGATACAAATGTACTTATATTTTGATTCTCTAGTTTTACTAGATTTTCATATATATGTATTGAATGTTCATGTAAGGATATATACTGTATTGTCTATCACTGTGTATATATGTAAGGCTGTATGTACAGTAAATGCAGTAGTACTATTATACCAATAGAGTAAATGTTCAGCTCACTGATATAAATTATGGTGGGAATACTGGCTAGGGTGCTGCTGCTGACGATTGTGATGATGGCTGAAGAGTGTTGGTATTATGGTAGGTCAGGTCCTGGTATGACTGCGTCAGCACTTGGTGTCGTTGTCCCCAGTCAGCTAATGATGACACACTGTTGAGTTGCTGTCCTACTCTCGTAGTCGTGGTGGAGATGGTGGTGGAGGTCGTGGTGGAGAAGGTGGAGAGTGTGGTGTAGGGTGGAGGAGGTTCAAGGAGGGAGAAAATGTTGTGGTGTAGGGTGGAGGAGGTTCAAGGAGGGAGAAAATGTGTTGATGCTACCTCACCATGCTTGGTCAACATTGTTCGTATATGCACTTCCTCCTTTCCCACTCTTCCTTTCTGTTGCTTGTTCTTCTTCCTCTTAACTTGTAGTGTTTGATTATCCTTAATTGTTGAGATTAACTTGCAGGTTTGTTGAGTTGTTGATAGACGTAGTTTATCACTGTTACTGTTTCTCGGAGATCGTGGAGTTGCGGTTGAGGTGGTTAGGAGCGAGTCTTGTTTGTTTGTTTAATTGCTGATTGTTTCTTGTAGAGGAGTCGCAGATTGCTTTGACTGAGACATTAATCGGCTTCGTTTACAGCTCGCCACCACTCTCAGTGAACGTAGTGAGGTAGATATCGTAGCTTACCGTTGTAGCGGTTGTATAAACTCGTAAGGTTTAGTTTGTCGTAGTTGGTTCGTTATTAACGCTTGCCATCAATCTCGATTATGTGCGAACAACCGCTGCAACCATTCTCGATAGCGTAGTTTATCGTTGTTCACCGCTGTCACCAATCTAAGTATTTCTATAGAGAAGGTTACAGAATTTGGTTGAATCGTATCGTCGATGGGAGAGTCTCTAGGAGAGAGTAATGGTGAGGCATGTAAAAGTCAGTGTAGGCCTTCTCTGTTCCGTTATTCTCTTCGTATTTTAAGTGGGATGATGAAACAGGGAGATTTGGGTCGGTGGAGTTTATTGTGAGACACTTGAATAAAAGTTCAGAGCTTGGCGTGACCCGTATAACCTATGGTTAGTGGCAGTTTGTGCTAGCTGCTGTCATTCTACTTTACTCTTGCTCTCCTACTCCCAATCTCCTGCCTCTGACCAGATTGTGTTCTCGGGCCTACTCTTCAACCCCTTGGCACTCTATCTGACCCTCATGTTAACGGGCCTTCTCTCCACCTCCTTCTGATCCTAAGGGAAGCTCTCCAACATTATATACAGCTAGGAAAGGATGTGTGTGCGGGATGTAGTGTCTAATTACTCACGTGGACTACAAAGAGATTGTTTGAAACGCATCATATGGTTAAGGATTCTTGATGGTCTGGGACAACAAGATTGTGGGTAGACATTATATGAACTGATATTCCCAGTGAGAAACTGTGTATGTCTCTATCAGATATTATATCCTGTACATTGGCGGAGGGTTAGTGCCCCTCCCCGGAAAACAACTAACTAAAAAAACAAACAAGAAGCCTCGGACAAGGACTGACCAAACGATGACGACCCAGGACCGGACAAAGGACTTGGTAATGAGTACATGGAATGTAAGAGGAGCGAATGATGAGGTGAAAGAGAGAGAGATTGTTCAGGTGCTTGAGGGTGCGAAAGTGGATGTATGTGGAATAACTGAAACAAAATGGAGAGCAGAAAGTGTGAGAGAATGGGAGTATGGATGGGGTATATGTGCAGGAGTAGGTGAGAATGAGAGGGCAAAGGAAGGAGTATGTATAGTTGTGAGTAAAAGATGGAAGAAGAGCATAAGACAGTATGGATCAGTTGGGTCAAGGATTGTGTGGGTAAAGTTGAAAGTTGGAATACAAATGTGGGTGATTGTGTGTGTATGCGCCAACGCAAGATCGTGCTAGAAGAGTGAGAGAAGAGTTCTGGACAAATGTGGAAGTGTGCATGGAAAAGTTTGGAAGGAATGAGAGAGTGTTTTTGATTGGTGATATGAATGGTAAAGTTGGGAATGTGAAGGTGGATGGAATAGTTGGTGAGTGGGGTGTGCCTGCTGAGATAGATGAGAATGGGAGTGCGTTAGTGGACATTTGTGCTGGGAGGGGGTTGGTGATAGCCAATACCCTCTTCAGGCATAAAATGATCCACAGGTATACATGGCGAGTGATGAGAAGGGTGGGTGGTGAACTGAATGAAAGGAAGGCAATGATTGATTATGTGTGTGTGGATGAAAGGATGCGAAGATGTGTAAAGGATGCAAGAGTGTATAGAGGTTGGGGGAGTGGACTTTCTGACCACTACTTGGTGGTGGCCAGAATTAGAATGCAAGTAAGATGGAGGAATAGAAGAAGGGAAAGACGAGAGGAAGGAGTAGTTGCAAGGAGAGTGGAAAGGTTACAAGAGGATGAGAAAAAGGCAGAGTATAAGAGAGAAGTGGAGGAACGATTGGGCAAATATGAATTGGAGCAGATGGGAGACGTGGAAGGTGTGTGTAAGATATTTACAGAAGAATTATGTGCAGCATGTGATGTGGTGTGTGGAAGGAAGAGAAGACGGAGGGGGGTGCAAGGAACAGCGTGGTGGACTGAAGAGGTGAAGCAGGCTGTGGCACAAAAGAAGAAAGCGTACAATGAATGGTTGAGAAATAGGGGCGTGGAAGAAGTTGAGAGGCGGAAGAGAGAGTTATATGTGGAAAGAAAGAGAGAGGTGAAAAGATTAGTAAGAGAGAGTAAGAAGAGAGTGGATGAGGAATTTGGAAGGAATTTGAGTGTAAAGTGGAGGGACTGTAAGAAAATGTTCTGGAGAGAAGTGAAAAGAGTAAGACAGGGTGGAAGTGAAGTTAGCAGGGGAGTGAAAGATAAAAATGGTAGATTACTAGTGGAGAAGGGAGAAAAAGTGAGCAGATGGAGAGAACACTTTAAGGAATTGTTGAACGTAGAGAATGGAAGTAATGCGCGTATAAGTGGCTGGGGAATGGCTGGGAGAAGGAGGGAGGTGAGAAGACAGGAAGAAATCAGTAGGATAGAAGTTGTGGAAGCAATGAAGAAAGTTAAATCGGGGAAAGCCCCAGGAATTGATGGAGTGTGTGGTGAAATGCTGAAGCATGGGGGAGAGATAGTAGTAGAATGGATGTGGAAGATGTGCAGATTGGCCTGGGAGGAAGGTAGAGTCCCGGAGGATTGGAAGTCAGGTATAATTATTCCCTTGTACAAAGGAAAAAGGGAAAAAGAAGTGTGTGGTAATCATAGGGGCATTTGTCTTCTTAGTATAATAGGAAAAGTGTATGGTAGGATACTTATAGACAGAGTTAGAGAAAGAACAGATAAATTAGTTGGAGATGAACAGGGAGGCTTTAGGAAGGGAAGAGGTTGTGTAGATCAGATATTCGTTCTTAGATCTTTAGTGGAAAAGTTTCTAGAAAAGGGAAAGAAGTTGTATGCGGCTTTCATGGATTTGGAGAAAGCATATGACAGGGTGGATAGACAAGGATTGTGGAAAATGTTAAGAATATATGGAGTAGATGGGAAGTTGTTGAATGCTGTGAAGAGTATGTACGATGGTGCGAAGGCTGCAGTGCGTGTGGATGGTGAACTAAGTGAATTTTTCTCTTTGAAAGTTGATTTGAAACAGGGATGTGTCATGTCTCCATGGTTGTTCAATCTGTACATGGATGGGGTAATAAAAGAGGTACAAGGTAGGGTAGTGGATGTTGGAGTGGCCCTGGTGAGAGAGGACAGTGTTTGGAAACTCCCTGTACTGTTGTTTGCAGATGATACTGTGTTGTTGAGTGGAGACGAAGGGGAGCTGCAGGGCTTGGTGGATGAGTTTGAGAGAGTGTGTAGGAAACGGAATCTAAAGGTGAATGTAGGGAAGAGTAAAGTGATGGTCTTTGAGAGAGGTGAAGTTAGTGAATGTACAGCGAGGTTGGATGGTGAGGAATTGGAAAATGTGAGTACGTTTAAGTACTTGGGTAGTGTGATGAGTAAGGATGGAGGTTTGGGGGGTGAAGTGCTTGAAAGGGTGCAGCAGGGAAGAAAGGTTGCTGGTTCTTTGAAAGCAGTGATAAGAAACAGGGAAGTGAGCATGGAAGTGAAAAAGTTACTACATGACAGTATTGTGATACCAACTCTAACGTAAGGAAGTGAAGCTTGGACATTGTTGGAAGGACACAAGTCACGAGTGAGAGCAGTGGAGATGAGTTATTTAAGAGGAGCCTGTGGAGTCACGTGGAGAGACAGGATGACGAATGAGGATATAAAGGAGCGTTGTGGTGTGGATGTGGATGTGATAGGAAGCGTTATGAGGAACACACTGAGGTGGTTTGGCCATGTGGAGAGGATGGAGGGTGAAAGACTGACGAAGAGAGTGTATGTGAGTGAGGTGGAGGGGGGAAGAGGGAGGGGGAGGCCGAGGATGAGATGGAGGGATGGGGTGGAGAGGTATATGAGAGAGAGGGGTGTGAGTTGGGAGCAGGGCAGTGAAATGGCGGGGGACAGAGCGACTTTGAGGCGATTTGTTTGTGGCCACCCCAAACGGGATTGAGGCGTCTGGCAATAGATAGATAGATAGACATTGTGTTTATGAGATATATACTAATGGCTATATATATATATATATATATATATATATATATATATATATATATATATATAAATAATAGCCTCTCTCTCTCTCTCTCTTCTCTCTCTCTCCCTATGTGTGTGTTTTGTAAATGTATATATGTTTGCGGAATCGTTTAATCTCACCCAGTTGGTAAAGCAACCAACAAGAATACCTGATAATCCTGACCATAATGCCCATCTCTTGGATTTATTCTTGACAAATAATCCAGATCAATACAGGATAGAGGTACTGTCACCACTTGGATCCTCTGACCACAATCTCATCAAAGCCTCATTAGTTAACCCTCCTACACCTCCCCATTCCGAACCTGTCAGGGTGACCCGATGGCACTTTGACAGGGCAGACTGGGATGGATTTAGAAATTATCTTGCTGATGTTCCATGGCAGTCTTTCTTCTCTAGTGATCCCAATTCTACCCAGTCCCACATTTGCGACTTAATACTAGCTGGTATGGATTTATTCATACCAAGTCAACAATTCACTAAAAGATCAAACTCTCCAAAATGGTTTGATGGCAATTGTGCCAGAGCAACAGCCCAAAAGTCATTAGCATATAACTCTTACTTAAAATCAAAAACATCTGAATCACTCTCCCAATTTAAAATTGCTAGAAATCATGCAAAAGCTGTATTAAATCTATCTAAATCAAACTTTCTTCAAAAGCAAGCATCAAAACTACTTAACAACCCTAATGACAATAGAACACTCTGGTCAACTCTTAATTCTTTCAATAATAACTTTAACAAGTCATCTTCCATTCCCCCACTAAAATCTTCAGATGGCAATATTACAAATGACCCACGCGGGAAAGTAGATATCTTTGCTAGTACCTTTGCAAGAAACTCTACCATAGATGATACCAGCCAGAATGTCTCAGTACTGGAATTTGATTCTCCCGAAATTGCCCCACTTAAAATACAGACAAGATTCGTAAAATCCATCCTAGACAATTTACCTACCAACAAAGCTCCAGGCCCAGATGGAATTCCGCCAATTGTTTTGTAAAAGTGTTCCCCTGAACTTGCCTCTGTCCTAGCTAAATTATTCAGACTATCCATACGTACTTCTTTATTCCCAAATTCATGGAAAGAAGCCAATATCCACCCAGTTCCGAAGAAAGGAAGTTCGTCTGACCCCTCCAATTACAGACCAATAGCTGTCACATCTTCTCTTGGTAAGGTATTTGAAACTTTAATTAATAAGCATATTGTTAAACATCTTGAATCCAACAACTTAATTAGTGATAGACAATACGGTTTTCGCCACGAAAGATCCACCATTGACATACTCAATCTCTTAACTCATACCATCCATCAATCAATTGATCTTTTTGGAGAAACTCATGCAGTAGCTCTTGATATCTCTAAAGCTTTCGACAGAGTATGGCACCGTTCCCTTCTGTCCAAACCCCCTTGTTATGGACTAACGTCTTTCGTTCCTTTGATTTCTTCTTATCTTAGTGACAGGAAAATAAGAGTTAAAGTAGATGATGTATATTCCAATTTCCACTCAATTAACGCTGGCATGCCGCAGGGATCAGTTCTAGCGCCAACCCTATTTCTGGTTCATATTAATGATCTCTTATCTGTCACTCACAATCCCATTCACTCATATGCAGATGACTCAACACTACATTAGTTCATTCACACTCAGACATCCGTTTACAAAGTCTAATATCTCTACCTCTCAACTCAGTACAGCCATCTCCATAAATCAAGATCTATCTACAATCAGTGAATGGGACAAAACAACCTTGTCTCTTTTAATGCTAGTAAAACTAAATATATACAGTTTACTAATAGACAGATATTACCAGATTCGTACATTACCTTCAGTGCTACTAATATTCTCATCTCCAAAAGCATTGAAATTCTTGGTGTCTCACTTAACAGTGCCCTCAGCTGGACCTCTCATGTCAGATGACTTGCTAAAACCGCCTCAAAGAACCTTGGATTATTGTACAGAGTCCGTAACTTCTTCGCTGGTGAGCAGTTAGCTATAATTTATAAGAGTCATGTGTGCTCTCAGCTTGAATATTGCTCACCCTTGTGGAATGGTTGTGGAGAGGTTGCATTAAGACAACTAGACAAAATTCAGAATAAAACTGTTAGAATCATTAACAACCCTGCCATTACATATAAACTACCTCCCCTGCAAGTAAGAAGGAATGTTGCCTGCCTTGCATTATATTACAGATATTTTTTTGGCAAATGCTCAGACGAAGTTGCGTCCATGGTGCCACCTCTCCATGCCTTCCCTCGTGCTACACGGGCATCTGGTAGCGCTCATGACTGGAATGTCATTCAACCATATTGCAGAACTTCTGCCTATCAGAATTCTTTCATTCCCCGAACTGCATCTCTCTGGAACTCGCTTCCCCAGAGTTGTTTTCCTCCAAATTTCAACCCACAACTGTTCAAGTCTAACTGTTACAGATATTTTATGAACAGAGGACACCAGTAATCTGGTGTATGGATTTTTTTTTTTCCCATTTGTTTTTCCTTCCTCCGTTCTGTTATTAAAAAAAAAAAAAGTGTGTATAATATGTATGTCTATGTATGTATGCATATATGTATGTGTATGTGTGTAAACTTGCAAATCATCCTTCTGGTGGAGATTGGTTGGTGTAAAGGTAGGTTTGCTGACAGATGAGCAGGGTAGGTTTCTGTGGAACCAGGTAAACTTGCAAATCATTCTTCTGGTGGAGCTTGGTTGGTGTAAAGGTAGGTTTGCTGACGGATGAGCAGGGTAGGTTTCTGTGGAACCAGGTAGATTAGGCGGAGTGGTTAGACTACGGAAGATGAGTTGAGCAAGCAGGATGAGCAGGGTCTGGGAAAGGACAGCCAAAGCTGGCTAGGTGGGTGGGGATAGTGAAATGGGTGAAGATTGTGAACAAGTGAACAGTGTGATGGGTGGACAGTTGTGGTGGACAGACTGAGTGGGATGAGTGAATAAATGTATTGTAGTGAGTACTGTGAGTGGGGTGGGGTAGGTGGTTGGGGTGAGCAAGGTGGGTGGTTAGTGTGGGGTGGGAAGGCAGAATTAATAGGTATGCAGGGTGAGGTGGTTGAATACGTGTCTGGGGTGTGTGGGCTGGGGTGTTGTCGTGGGAGCTTGGAAGGGTTGGTTTCTGGGATGGGTGGGCAGGGTGACTGAGGGTCGGGTGACTGAGTTCCTGGCTGGGATGGGTGTGATGGGGCACTCTGTGGGTGGATAGGTGGATGGGGGTCTTCTTGGAAGACTAAGCAGGAAGCATGCCTATGTTGCTAGTTTACTCACACTGTTTATATAAAATGAGGTGTTCTTACCTAATTGTTCTTACCTAATTGTATCTTTACAGGAATGAGTCAAGCTCGTACTGTCCCGTGTCTTAAACCATATTTATCGTACATATCCTTAAATTTGTGAATTGTTTTGGCACACACTATTTCATTCAGTAGTGCATTCCATTGATCAATTGCTCTGTTTGGGAAGCTGAATTTCCTTACGTCTTTATCACCTCTCTTCTTATGCAGTTTTTTGCAGTGTCCTCTTGCTGATGCTTCCCCATATGTTAAGTAATCATTTATGTCTATTTTCTCCTTCCCTAATATGCACTTTAATAGCATTATCATGTCACCTCTTTTCCTTCTCTCCTGTAGTGTTGGTAGATTCAGTTTATTTAGTCTTTCTTCGTAGCTTAGGTCCCTTAAGCTTGGTATCCATCTTGTAGCGGCCCTTTGAACTTTTTCAATCTTGTCTATATGTTTTTTGAGATGAGGACTCCAGACTACTGATGCATATTCCAGGGTTGGTCTAATGAATGATGTTATTATCCTTCTTAGCATGTCTTCATTTATGTATGTGAATGCTATTCTCATATTTGCAAGCAGTGTATACATGTTGTGTACCTTCTCGCTGATGTGGTCAGCCGGAGATAGTCTGTTACTGATAATCACACCTAGGTCCTTCTCTCTTTCTGATGTGTATAGGGTTTTATTTCCTAATGTATAATCCCAATCAGGTCTTTTTCCACTTTTACCAAACTTGATTACATGACACTTGTCTACATTGAATTCCATTTGCCATGTATTACTCCATTCATGAAGTTTATTTAATTCTTCTTGTAGCTCTTTACAAGAATCTGTGTTAGTAATTCTCCTTTGTATTTTTGCATCATCTGCAAATATATTCAGATAGCTTTCATTTCCAGTGTTGCTGTTTATATCATTTATATACACTAAAAACATGATTGGTGCCAGCACTGAACCCTGTGGTACTCCACTAGTCACTTCTTTCCATGATGAGTAGTTTCCTCTTAGTACTGTTCCCATTTCTCTTTTTATGAGAAAATCTTGCATCCAACAAAACAGATTGCCTCGAATTCCTCCTTGATGGTACAGTTTCCATAAAAGTCTTTGGTGTGGTACTGTGTCAAATGCTTTCATGAAATCTAAATAGATACTGTCCACCCATCCTTCTCTTTCCTGTATTGTGTTTGTTACTCTGTCATAGTAGCTCAACATATTAGTAACACATGATTTTCCTTTTCTGAAACCAAACTGTCTTTCTGTTATCATACTGTGTTCTTCTAGATGATTTACCCAAGCTTTTCTTATAAGCTTTTCTAATACCTTGCTTACAACACTGGTCAGTGATACTGGTCGGTAGTTGAGTGGATTTTGTCTATTTCCTTTCTTGAATAAGGGGACAATATTTGCTTTCTTCCAAATATCAGGCAGTTTACCTTGACTCAAGGATTTCTTGAAAATTAAAAATAATGGTTTACTTAACTCCTTTGCACATTCTCGTAGTACCCAACATGAAATTTCATCAGGACCACTTGCTTTTCCTTTGTCTAATTTACTTAACTCCTCCTGTATTACTTTTTCTGCTATTTGTATATCTGGTAGTATGTGTGGACATGAATGTTCCACATAGTCCCTCTCAAAAATTTTTTCTTCTGTAAAAACTAATTGGAAATTCTTATTTAGCGCTTCACAAATATCTTTCTCATGTGTATAAGTGATTCCCTCGTCCGTAATGGATTGTATTATATCTTTTACTTTGGTTTTGCTTCAGATGTAGCTGTAAAACAGCTTTGGTTGATCACTACTTTTATTTATTATATCCTCCTCAAACTGTTTTTGGGCTTCCCTCCTTATTCTTGTATAATCGTTTCTTGCCTGTTTGTAATTATTATACGCCCTTTCACTATTGTGTCTCCTGTATCTATTCCACAACAAATCTCTTCTTTCCTTTGATTTTTTACATTCTGTATTGAACCATTTCTGTATTTTCTTATCTGCTTCTTTGTGCTGTGGGATGTACTTCTGGACTCCTATTTCATAAAATTTACAGAATATTTTATAGAGAGCATTTAAATCTTGTCACTTAAGCTCATTTTCCCAATCAACTTCTAAGAAATACATCTTTAGGTCTTGATAATTTTCCTTTTTAAAATTTAGGCTCTTTTTGTAACTTTCATTGCTGTTAACTATGTCATATGCTATCCTGAAGTTGTAATTTAGTACTGCATGATCGCTTTTGCCGATTGGAGGGTGATATATTAAACTGTCAATATCATTTTCTTGCCTAGTAAATATTAGATCTAGCATTGATGGTACGTCGAGTCCTCTTTTTCTGGTGGTTTACCTCACATGTTGCGTTAGGAAAAGCTCTTGCACGAGATCCAGGAGCTTTTGGTCCTAACGGCTTTCTTGGCTAATTATATCTAGAGTATTCCAATTTATATTTGTATTAAAATCTCCAGTTAATATAATTCTTTCCGATTTCTCTTCCATTTTATGTAGTAATGATCTTAAACTCTGAATTGTACTCTCTGCCAGGTCCTCATATTCGTCTCTTTCCCATGTGTTTGATCTGGGTTGCATGTACAAATTGGCTACAATTACTTTCCCTTCAGATGTGTTGATCTCTACTGCAATCAGTTCTACTTGTGATGGTATATCTAATTTTATTTCACTGACTTTTAGATTTTTCTCAGTTAATATTATAATTCCTCCTCCTTTTTTTTAAATTTCTGTCTCTTCTCTATATAATGTATTCCTCTAAGTTTAGTATGTCATTGGATAGCCTTGGTGTTAATTTTATTTCAGTTAGGCATATTATTTGTGGCTCATTTTCTCTGACATAATCATTCATCTCTAGTAATTTAGATACCATTCCATCCACATTTGAGTACATCAACTTTATCATCTTGTTTATATACTTGTCATGACATGGTTCTACTACCTTCCTCCTTTTTATTCCCTCCTGTTTGTGTACCACTTTCGTACCTGCAATCCTATTACTTTGTAAAAAAAAAATGTGTTCTTCTCCTCTTCTGATCTTCCCTCATTTTTTGTTTTTGCTTCCTCCCTTTTCTCTTTTAGTAATTCCAGTTCCTCTTGTGTTAGGCATCTTTTTATCCATACATTTTTGAACTCCTCTTTTTGCATAAGATTCTTTGCATTTTTTAGTATCTCCTCCACAGTGTTTACACTCTGGAAAGTCACCTTTAGAGGTCTTGTCTTGCTTTTCTCGTATTTCCCTAACCTTTTGTGTTCCTCTATGTCTTTACTACAGATTTCCTCTGATACTTCTTTCAGTAAGCTCATTACATTTGCCATCTCCTTTTTGTCTCTTGTGATCTAGTTTTTTACTTCTTCCTCTTCTATACCAGTGATTACTATAGATTTGTTGATATCTACTGAATCTCTGACTAACTTTGGGTTGTTTTGGATTACTCTTTTCACTCTTTTTTTAGTGCTTTTTTCCTCCACCCTTGTTTCTAAGTCTTTCCTTACTTTCACCATTTCAGCATACGTGGTTTCCACATCATTTTTGTAGCTTTGCACAGCTTCATTCACCTGTGTTATCTTCTCAATATCACTGCTCTGGTCTATCAGACTGCTTACTTGCCTAATTGTCTCTGTATCATTTTTGAACTCTTCCATAATACTCTCGTGATTGACTACTGTACTTGCCATTTCACTCATTTTCTTCCTAAGTGTACTCAGTTCCACTGTTAGTTCATTGATGGTTGTGTCTTTCTTGTTGGCCTCCCTTCCTAGTTTTTCTATTTCTTCCTTTTGCAAGTGCATCTGCTTCTTTATTTCATGAATTTCATTTTTGAAAGCCATTTCCAGTTTGTGCACAAGTTCAACCAGTCTATTGTGAGTCTCCACTTCAACCAGTTCTTGGTAGAAATCATCATCTTGCTTTCTACCTTTATCCCTTTTCTTTTCCAAATTTGCTTTACTAAAGTATGTGCCCATTTTGCAATACTAAAAGCACAGAGTACATGTACTTACATTCCCCCGTGCAGTTGTAGTCTAAACAAACCTCAGCTGACTGAGCGCATTCTTTCGCCTCTCGGTTCTCTTTTCTGTTTGAACAAGTCTTGTTTAAACTTCTTATTATATTATTTCTTTTAATAATGAAAATTTATTTAGTCTAACCTGGTACAGAGCTTGACTCATATAAAGATACTAATTTAGGTAATGCCACTGGCCGTGCTGGCTCGGTATGGAGCGCCGACGACACACGTCTGCTCTCCCTGACTCCCAGTGTGTGTGTGTGTGTGTGTGTGTGTGTGTGTGTGTGTGTGTGTGGAGGTGCTGCACCACTGTAAACATCCAAGCAGGAGGCACTGAGTTAACCCATCATGTCCCAAGCTATTTTGCACCTCAGACACCCCCTAATCCTGAGGTACTGTATTTTCAGAAAAAAAATTTTTGGATAAAACCTCAGCTTATGGTTAGAAACATCGAAATTTCATAGAGAAATCGCTCACCTGAGGTTTAAAATACTCGATCCAGGTAGCAGTACCTCCTTACCTGACTGGGTTTTCTAACAGGCTGGCACCAAAGAATATGAGTTCTATGGGAGGGTAACTATTTCACGCCACTCATAAACGGTATTTATTTATTTACTTGGTACGAATTTATATGTAGTACGATAGTATATTGGTTTTCAAACAGTAATATAGGCATTATAAACATTGTTTCACTCACTAACTCATCACCATACCTGACCTTCTTTTGCCACATTACCTGATCATCATTTCTGACTGTGTCTTCCTCTAATGCTATGTAAACTTTGTCCTCCACATTGTCATCGATTGGGGAATCACTCTGGCCCTGAATGTCTTTATTGGCCAGGTCACTGGTAACAGGTGAATTGCCGAGACAATGGCGTGCAGGGAGGGGGGAGGTTATGTGGTGTAAGGCATTGTCCCTGCTTGGCATCTTGTAGAGGAATAGAGGAAGGTGTCCCTTGTATATATATGTACGAAAAATCACACTCGAAAATTGAAAATTGTGCAAATTAGGGACCTTGCAATTGCATGACGTACACTCGGGGTCAAAAGTAATCATACACCCTCCAACACCCTCTGCCTCAGGATGGCTCTCTTTCTGCGCGGCAGGTCACAGAACGAGGCTTGAGAGAGAAGGGAAGGTGGGTGAGGGGGGGGGGTCTGAATGGTGGTTTCTGATGAAGAGGAGGAGGGAGAATGAAGCTCCATTTGCTGCTTGGTGTGTTGTTCAAATAATTTGGTCAAAATCATTATTTCAGACCATGAAGAATTAGATTATGTCATAAAATAATAATGCAGAACACCTTGTGTGGGTGTAAGATAAGAAGCTTAAGATATCATGTTATAGCTTAGGCTGGCTTGTGAGAAATTTGCCGACGTGGCATGTTAACCGTTAGTGCTAAATGGAGGTGTCTATCACAAATTAATGTTCCGTATTCACCATAGAAAATCTTCAATCGAAGTTGATGAGCGAGTTCTGACGCCGTGGGAGAGCCAGTCTCACACAAACCAGGATGGATTCCAGGCAACGTCGTGCAGTGGAGCGAGGGCGTATTATAGGCCTACGTGCTGCTGGCCACAGCATCTCCGCCATTGCGAGAGAACTTGGGTTGACCAGGCAAACCATTCAGCGCTGATTAAGTCGGTGGGATACGTCAGGCAACATGGAAGACCGACCACGGTAAGATATGGTAGTTCTGAAATTGTCTTTTGAACAAGAATATAGTATACAGTATAAATCTAATTTTTTTCTCTAGGAACGCAACTGGCTACTTATTTATATAAATTTACTGCATTTATCTCATAGTAATTAGTGTATGAATTATATTATTTATATCCTTGAGGTCTCAATTTTCGTACAGTAATTACAATTAATCTGTTCTAATTCTCATTCCCCTTTAGGTCGGGAAGACCCAGAAAGACGAGTGATGAGGACACCGCCAGAATCCAAGCAGCAGTTGAAGGAAACCCATTCACTAACGCTCTCAGTAAGGGAACAACTTCGTCTGGATGTGTCTAACAGGACAGTCAGACTCCGTCTACACGAATCGGGCGTGCATCGTCGCGTTCCCGCTATTAAGGGACGTTTACAAGAGAGACACGTGAGGGACCGCCTTGCGTTTGCTCAATTATGTGATATGAATTTCTGGGCCCGTACAATATTCAGTGATGAAAAGAGCTTCTCTTCCACCAACCACGGAACCCTACACTGCTGGCGCAAGAACAATACTCGTTATCACCGCCAGAATATCTATACCCTACAAAGGAGTGGGAGGACAACAGTAAATATGTGGGGATGGGTAAACCTCAATTGCTTAGGCGAGTTGACAAATTGAGGGGCGGTTCAACTCAGAAGTGTATTTAGAAATTTTAGAAGAGGTAATGATGCCAACCGTCCGAGCAATGGTCCTCCCCTATCCAGAAAAGATTATTTTCATGCAGGTAGGAAGTATAGTTAAAAATGGTTGTAATTAGTACAGGTGTAAGAATGACAGAATTGATTTCGTATTCGTTTTTAGTGTGTGTGTGTGTGTGTGTGTGTGTGTGTGTGTTGTATTTGATGTTTCCTGGGTCCCGTCAGGCCCTTTTATTGTAATGTCGATATATTTTCAATGACGCTCCGGCGCAAAAAAAAAAAAATAAAACAATAAAAAATACAAAATAGGTAAATAAAAAGAAAACTAATCTAAGCTTACAATGTCTTTTATTTCAAGGATAATTGTCCAGTCCACAAAGCCAGGGTGGTTCAGCGTTGGTTCGAGGAGAGGAGGGAACAGATCGAGCTCTTGCCATGGCCGGCAATGTCTCCTGATCTGAATCCCATCGAGACTGTTTGGGCTCAGATAGTGAATGCATGGGAGCCAGAGAATGAGAGGACACGGGAACACCTTCTCCATCACACTAAGGACGAGTGGGAGCGCTTCAGGCGAAACCAGCAAACGATCCATAACATTGTTGCTTCGGTACCAGATAGACTGCAAGCAGTTATTGAGGCAGGTGGTCACTGGACAGCCTACTAAGGGTACTATGAATGAACTGTATTACAAATAATTACAACTAAGTAAATGTTTGGAGTTTGGGCAGCCTGCTATTTTATTTCCCCTCTAATAGATTTAGTTATTAACTCCACCCATGTGCACAGACGTAAATGTTACTGACTATATTTAGGACAAAACAATGTATAAGCCTATGCAGCCTTTGCATATACGGAAATGGCATAAAACAGTTGACATAATGGAGACGAAAGGGAGGTAGTGGACGAAAAGAGCTTTTTAAATGATTTAAACAATTCTATGGTTGACAAATTAGAGCAATTTCCTTGCACCAACATTACGGAAGGCAATGATATTATAATTTAGCTTGCGTCCGAAGACAAAATACTATTCATGAACGCACACTTCTGGCTAAACACCGAGTTGTCACGTCGGCAAAGTTCTCACAGGCCAGCCTAAGATATCACATGTTATCTAAAGCCTCTTATCTTACACCCACACAAGGTGTTCTGCATTATTATTTTATGCCATATTCTAATTCATGGCCTGAAATAAAGATTTTGAGCAAATCATTTGAACAACACACCAAGCAGCAAATGGCGCTTCATTCTCCCTCCTCCTCATCAGAAACCACCATTCAGACCCCCCCCCCACCCACCTTCCCTTCTCTCTCAAGCCTCGTTCTGTGACCTGCCGCGTAGTAAGAGAGCCAGCCTGAGGCAGAGGGTGTTGGAGAGTGTATGATTACTTTTGACCCCGAGTGTACCAGTACGTCGTCAGGACTGGCAAATGCAAAATGTTGCAATGTACCCATACGTCGACGGGACGAGGAGGGTTAAATTTGAATTTTGGAGGCATACCAGTGACCCTACAGTACAAGTCCACGAACAGCACATGGGACACATGAAGGTGCAGTGATTATATTGAAAGCAGAAGGTAGTGCTGTGTAGTCTTGACTTCGTCAAAATTAGACAGCGATTTTCATACTTCCCAGCTGCATCACCTCCTGCAGGAATCTGTCCCAGCTTGCACAGAAGCAATAGGGTCTGATAGGAGATGACGTTATCCACTGTTTTCTGTGCCCTCCTCAACCCTCATTGTAGATACAGTCCTACCTACATTTCGACCAAAATAATGTCTGGAACGTCGTTGGCAGACTTACGCAAGATGCAGCTAAATCAGATTAAAAATCTTGCCAAGGATGAGCTGATGAACCTGATCATGTCAATGGAAGATAGTGAGGTGGGTATGGTGAAAGAGTTGGAGAAGAAACTTGCTTGTACCTCTATTGTCACTGAACTCAGCGGCCTGAGATGATTCATCATGACATTAGAGGGAAACACAGACAGGATGCTGAATGAGATGAGAGCAAGAATGGACAAACAGGTGGAAATACTTATGCAGCAACAGTTGTGATTAGTGAAGATCGATCTTAAGGAAAGAGAAACGAATCTGATGGTAATGTGTGTCCCTGATGAGCAACAAGCCTTCGATGGCACGGCGAATGACAATGAGAAGCTCAAGAAAGTCTGGGATGTGCTTGAGACTGACAAGGAGATCCTTTTTCATCGCAGGTTGGGACGCTACAACCCAGGTAACACCCAGACACGCCCGATTCTGGCAACTCTTGCCACTGAAGATGCATGTGACAAGATACTAGGAAACTCCAGCAAGCTGAAGGATCAACTGGAACCCTACATTAAAATTTACATGAAAAAGGACATTCATTCGTCAGTGCAAGAGGAATGGAAAATGCTATGTAATGCAGAAGTGGTAGAGAAGGAACGTCCCAAAAACTTTGGGTATGGCCATACCTGACGTGACTATTGGGGAGACTTGAGCAGGGAAGGATGAGGTGACATGTTAAAACTCACTAAATCCTATGTGGATGGCCACAATGAGTTAGTAGGAAGGTTTGTCATTCCCCTTACCCTCCATGTTAGTTGCTACGTGATGCAGCATGTTCCAAAATGTTGCACACTGCACACTGCCTAGCGACATCCCCAAGCTTGGACAGTGACATGCCTGCACTGATGAACAGCTTCTGACTATCTGCTGCTGCTTCCTATTTGGACAGACATCGCGCTGACATTTATCTCACTGCTCACAGCTCGAGGTTGCCTCCCCACTTGTCGCGTCTGGTGTGGCCTCATCCTAAGGCTATGGCCACACCAAACGCGACAAGCGAGGAGGTAGCGTCGAGCGATGAGTGGTGAGATGAGCGTCAAAGCAATGTATGTCCAAACAGGAAGCGGCAACCTTGCAGACGACAGGTAGTCAGAAGCTGTTCATCGGTCTAGACGTGTCATTATCCAAGCTGTTCTCTCTCGTCCTAAATGTTAGGACCAGCTTTCCTAGCCCCGGGCTCCTATGCTCCTCATGGGCAACACTGGATTAGATGATGAGTGTTTGAATAAAATTTCAATGTCTCACTGATATGGATGTCTTTATTTGATGTTACCTTAAAGGTTAATTATCATGTGATTTATTTTATTTGATTTTTCATGTGTATTTTTTCAAGATACCAGTTTCTACTGATTGCCTCTAATGAAATACCGCTGGACAGTTCACTAGCTACTGAATTATACTTCATAGATTTGTGTATTGATAAATAATATTTTCGATGTTCATTACATATATACATATACACATACATATACTGTATATACTTATCTGTTTATTAGTTTTAAGCCTACGGTGTAACAAAGGGAATAGAGCACTAAATACTAGTATGAATTCTAGACATTAATGGTCTTTGATAGGTTTTATAACAACAGTGGAACAAACGTTACTTAAGCAATCGTATGACAAAATAATGCTCGATTATAATTTACCATTTGTATGCAGTTATTCACAGATATCTTCCCAGTGTTTCTTCAACACTCCAGTATTATGTGGACTGAATCAGTTGGATCCCACACAACTCTCCTGTGGTACACGGCTCCAATTAGGTGTTCAATAGACATAATTACCAGAACCCAACCTCCCCAGCACGCAGTACCAGCACGACTGAATGATGATTCAAATGCCTGGGGCGTGAGGATGTCGCTAGGCAGTGTGCGACATTTTGGAACATGCTGCATCGCGTAGCGACGAGCGTGGAGGGTGAGCTGGGCAAGAAACCTCCCCGCTCATTCAATGTGGCCACCTTCATAGGATTTAGTGTGTTTTATCGTGTCGCTTCATCCCTCCCCGCTCAAGTCTCCCCGCTCGTCAGTTCGGTGTGGCCGTACACTAAGGGTGCAACATCCGTCTTGACGTGAAAAAAAGAAAACTACAGAAAAGATGTAGTTATTGATAGTTTGAGCCTTCATTCTTTTTAAAATGACCACAAAACCATCTAAGCATAATGTCTTGGAGCATTAATTCGGCTAGAACCAAACTTGGAAAACCTTACGTGTACAATACACTGTCACATTATAAGTTTGTGAAATGAAGACTCCACTGGCCATCTCGTTTCCTGGCTATGTTTCTTACTGTATACTAGCCGTAATGCTGAGAGTCCTCACCGAGGAGGCACATGCGTTTTGATAAGAAAAAGTATTTGTCCCATAGCATTCTAGAACTAGACATCTCAGTAAGTGCCCAAGTATGGTTTAAGCTAAAATGTTTTCTAGGTGTGCTATTAGGTTTTTGTTACGTGCCATCCCCGAACTCTTCGTATTATAGTGATGCTTTGCTAGCCAACATACAAGAAAAAGTGAAAGCAAATGTGGAGGGAGATGGCTGTATTTTTTCATGGGTGATAATGCTCGGTATGGTATGCCGTGCATGAATTGCCAGATAGGCCTGTGTTACATGACGGTTCATATCCATATTTACTAAACCCATTCGAGCAATATAAATAAGCTGTTATGCATTTAGAAAAGTGTGTGAATGAAAAGTTACTAGTTGTCAATGATTTGTATTATGGAGCGAAATCCTTTCCCAGCAAATGTACGGTACATACCGTCAAGGCGAAGAGTGGGTGCCAGAAGACTCATGTATAGTAACCCAGAACAAGACTAAATTTGTTGATGAATTTTAGGTACTTCAAGACAGAGCACAGCTTTCAGACCATGCACCAATCAGTGCTGTAATCAATGCACCAGCCCCTAACCTAGACAGCCTAGCTACTCGCTCGTCACGACTGGGAGATCACGCTGTTTTGCACAATGACACATCATCCAGATATATAAAACGTCATATTAGATTCAGTAGCATAGATTCTACAAAATTTACACAGTCACTAGCGAGTGTAACCCGCCTATGCTTGATGCTGACATTGACACAGTATTAAAAAATGCATGTGATGTATAGTTATAAGTATGATAATAAGGTCCGAGGTTACACTACCGACCGGGACGATCTGGGAGACAGATGGGATCCTCTTTTACAGGGTAATGATCATGTTCAGCTATGGCATGCAATTAACTGGTGCAGTGAAGTAAGCATAACCCCTGCCACACCTAACTTTACCCTACTGCCTACAGACATAGAATTTAAGGAACATTTTGATCATATCAATAACCCTCCTAGTGTAGGCTACACGAATGTAATGTCAATACTGTGCAAAATGTTGTTTACATACCAGCGTTAGACGACCCTGTAACTCCACAAGAGGTCTCAGATCAGATCAAAAGATTGAAATGTAACAAAGCAAGTGGACCAGATACCATACCACCAGGAATGTCAAGATTACTACCAGCAGACTGGAATTTAACCATCTATCTATCCATCTATTGCCAGATGCCTTAATCCAGTTAAGGGGTGGCAACAAACAAAGAGCCTTCATGTCGCCCTATCCCCAGCCATTTCATTGCCCTGTCCCCAGCTCACACCCCTCTCTCATATACCTCTCTACTCCATCCCTCCATCTCATCCTTGGCCTCCCCCTGCCTGTTCCCCCTCCACATCACTCACATACACTCTCCTCGTCAGTTTCTCACTCTCCATCCTCTCCACATGGCCAAACTACCTCAGTGTGTTTCTCCTAACACGTCCTATCACATCTGCATCCACACCACAACGCTCCTTCACTTCCTTATTTGTCAGTCTGTCTCTCCATGTGACTCCACATGTTCCTCTCAAATAACTCATTTCCACTGCTCTCACTTTTGACTTGTGTCCCTCCAACAAGGTCCAAGCTTCACTCCCATATGTTAGAGTTTGTATCACAATACTGTAATTTAACAATAACCGTTGTTTTTAACACAATATTCATGGGTGCCACCTATCCATTGTCGTGGGTAACGGCAAGCCTATTAACCATTTTTAAGCGTGGCTCACGAGCGTTAGCATCAAATTACGGAGGTATCAATGTCACCAATTGCTTAGCTAATATATGGTTCCATATGATAAGCCAAACAGATAGTTTTCCCAATGTCATAAGCAGGCTAGCAGTCAGTCTGGGAGAGGATGTCTTAGCCATCCAGTATCCTTGCGGCTACTGTATGATGTGGCAAGAAATTAAGTTATATGTTACCATCATTGATTTTGCGTAAGCGTATGATCGAGGTGACATAATGTTACATATTTTTAACATTTAGGCTTCAGTGCAACAATGCAGCTGGCAGAAGCTGCGATGTACAGTGTAACCTGCAGTGTTGTGGATACGGCGATATTTACTGCTACGATTCGTGTTCGCCTGGGATCTCAACATCATGTTTATTGATTATTGTTTTTGTAGATGATCTGATAAAGTTGATAAAAAAAAAAAAAAATGTGGACCCGACGGCTTCCTAACATGGTTGCACGTCCCTGTTGATGTTGATGATTCACTGCTCTTGTCAACCAGCAAAGAGGGTGTGATACATAAAATCAGAGTTTTAAACTAGTTTTGTGAATCACATGGGATGAAAGTAAATGATGACAAAACTAAGTCTATGGTTGTGAATGGAAGTAATGCGGACCGGGAAGCTTTGCACATACATAACTTAACCGTACATGTGTGTGAGTTCCGGTACTATATGTATATAGGTAGTCCTTTTACAGCAGATGGGTGTACATCCTCTGCTATTAGATAACCTGCCCAGATTAAGTTATGCCATGTTCTCAAGTTTATATCAATTGTAAGCAAAAACAGTGGTCCCTTTTTTGGTTAAAACACAGTGTTTGAAGGTGTTCTCATGAATACGATAATATATGCCGTGTGAATCATGGTTAAATGGAGATGTGAAGCCTATAAACAGGTTTGTGTATAATACAGCTGCGAGGTGTAAGAAAAACAACAAGCAACTATATTTGTCTGTTTGAAGTAACGTAAATTTTTCAGAGGCGTGTGGAGAGACAAAAGCAATATGAAGGATGACCCAGTAGTTCACGCCATGTGCATCATGTCACGAACTTGAGCGAGCATATTTGTAGGTTCGTAACATTTTGTTTCAGTGTGAAAACCGCGAATTCTAGTGGACTTCCCACTGAGTATCACTGAGTTCAACCGTCCTAGCATTCACTCGATCGGGACGGTTTTCAGAACATTTTTCACTGTTTCATAAGTGATCATCCTTGTGTGCGACATTAGCGCCTTTGCTGAGTGATTTATTGTGAGCTTATATTGCTCACTTTTTTTCTGTTGACCGTTGAAGCAGACACGGCCTGTCTCCGTCCTATTTCATAATTCGAACTTAGTCAGGCTTTGATTGTCGTGAGAGCAGGTTTGTGTCCCCAACAGCGATTTCCTGAAAACTCCAACCTAGATTTTTTTTTTTTTTTTAATAAATAACAGAACAGAGGAAGGAAAAACAAATGGGTAAAAAAAAATAATCCATACACCAGATTACTGGTGTCCTCTGTTCATAAAATATCTGTAACAGTTAGACTTGAAAGGTTGTGGGTTGAAATTTGGAGGAAAACAACTCTGGGGAAGCGAGTTCCAGAGAGATGCAGTTCGGGGAATGAAAGAATTCTGATAGGCAGAAGTTCTGCAATATGGTTGAATGACATTCCAGTCATGAGCGCTACCAGATGCCCATGTAGCACGAGGGAAGGCATGGAGAGGTGGCACCATGGACGCAACTTCGTCTGAGCATTTGCCAAAAAAAATCTGTAAAATAATGCAAGGCAGGCAACATTCCTTCTTACTTGCAGGGGAGGTAGTTTATATGTAATGGCAGGGTTATTAATGATTCTAACTGCTTTATTCTGAAGTTTGTCTAGTTGTCTTAATGCAACCTCTCCACAACCATTCCACAAGGGTGAGCAATATTCAAGCTGAGAGCGCACATGACTCTTATAAATTATAGCTAACTGCTCATCGGCGAAGAAGTTACGGACTCTGTTTCTTTGAGGCGGTTTTAGTAAGTGATTTGACATGAGAGGTCCAGCTGAGGGCACTGTTAAGTGAGACACCAAGAATTTCAATACTTTTGGAGATGGGAATATTAGTAGCACTGAAGGTAATGTACGAATCTGGCAATATCTGTCTATTAGTAAACTGTATATATTTAGTTTTACTAGCATTAAAAGATACAAGGTTGTTTTGTCCCCATTCACTGATTGTAGATAGATCTTGATTTATGGAGATGGCTGTACTGAGTTGAGAGGTAGAGATATTAGACTTTGTAAACGGATGTCTGAGTGTGAATGAACTATGTTGTGCTGAGTCATCTGCATATGAGTGAATGGGATTGTGAGTGACAGATAAGAGATCATTAATATGAACCAGAAATAGGGTTGGCGCCAGAACTGATCCCTGCGACATGCCGGCGTTAATTGAGTGGAAATTGGAATATACATCATCTACTTTAACTCTTATTTTCCTGTCACTAAGATAAGAAGAAATCAAAGGAACAAAAGACGTTAGTCCATAGCAAGGGAGTTTGGACAGCAGGGAACGGTGCCATACTCTGTCGAAAGCTTTAGAGATATCAAGAGCTACTGCATGAGTTTCTCCAAAAAGATCAATTGATTGATGAATGGTATGAGTTAAGAGATTGAGTATGTCAATGGTGGATCTTTCGTGGCGAAAACCGTATTGTCTATCACTAATTAAGTTGTTGGATTCAAGATGTTTAACAATATGCTTATTAATTAAAGTTTCAAATACCTTACCAAGAGAAGATGTGACAGCTATTGGTCTGTAATTGGAGGGGTCAGACGAACTTCCTTTCTTCGGAACTGGGTGGATATTGGCTTCTTTCCATGAATTTGGGAATAGAGAAGTACGTATGCATAGTCTGAATAATTTAGCTAGGACAGAGGCAAGTTCAGGGGAACACTTTTTCAAAACAATTCGCGGAATTCCATCTGGGCCTGGAGCTTTGTTGGTAGGTGAATTGTCTAGGAAGGATTTTACTTATTTTGTCCTGATTTTTAGTGGGGCAATTTCGGGAGAATCAAGTTCCAGTACTGAGACTTTCTGGCTGGTATCATCTGTGGTAGAGTTTCTGGCAAAGGTACTAGGAAAGATATCTGCTTTCCCACGTGGGTCATTTAATATTGCCATCTGAAGATTTTAGTGGGAGAATGGAAGATGACTTGTTAAAGTTATTAATGAAAGAATTAAAAGTTGACCAGAATATTCTATTGTCATTAGGGTTGTTAAGTAGTTTTGATGCTTGCTTTTGAAGAAAGTTTGATTTAGATAGATTTAATACAGCTTTTGCATGATTTTTAGCAATATTAAATTGGGAGAGTGATTCAGATGTTTTTGATTTTAAGTAAGAGTTATATGCTAATGACTTTTGGGCTGTTGCTCTGGCACAATTGCCATCAAACCATTTTGGAGAGTTTGATCTTTTAGTGAATTGTTGACTTGGTATGAATAAATCCATACCAGCTAGTATTAAGTCGCAAATGTGGGACTGGGTAGAATTGGGATCACTAGAGAAGAAAGACTGCCATGGAACATCAGCAAGATAATTTCTAAATCCATCCCAGTCTGCCCTGTCAAAGTGCCATCGGGTCACCCTGACAGGTTCAGAATGGGGAGGTGTAGGAGGGTTAACTGAGGCTTTGATGAGATTGTGGTCAGAGGATCCAAATGGCGACAGTACCTCTATCCTGTATTGATCTGGATCGGCGAAGAGGTTTAGCGTATTGCAGCGTCCATCCTACATATCGGCGCCCAGTCATTCCGCTTAGCCCCCTCTACTTACCAGTATTTCTTTTCGTTTTTCCTAGGTTTAAGATTAGCTTTTGAGTGAGCGAGTGAGTGTTTTCTCCTTGTTATTTTGAATTCATTTTGAGACTCATGTAACATAAAATTAATTCATTGTGATTAATAAATTCACAGTTCTTTTTCCTTGAGCTCAATGTAGTTAAACTCGTGTTTTATTTCTCCACATTTAGCTTTGTTTAGTTGCCACTCCTAGTTTGCACAGACGTTTTGTATTATTCATAACTGGTACTTAGGCCAGTCCTTTTGTATTAAGCTTAAATCCGTTGTGCCAGCCAGGAGTTAATGCACCAGCAAGAACCTGTTTATCATTAATTGCATTAGTTATTGATTGTCAGGGGTGGAGTCACTTTCTCTAGAGGCTAACAGTACTAACAAACAGCACGCATGAGTAGTTAGTCTCTGCTGTGTACTGTTGAGAAAGTTTATAAATTCTCATCCTTAGAGAATTGGCAAAGTAAGCTGGCATAAAGTAAAACTTGCTGCTTGATTTAACAAGCCAGTTCATTGTCTCTATTTACAAGCAACGTTTTTAGCATTATTACTTTGTAAATCTACAAAACCCCTTGACATCTAGCGAGCTTGCAAGGATATTAACTCCTAACTTTAAAGTTATTAACGAGATAATACTCACTCGCTCGTACTTAGGTATTTATCATTAAAGTCTATAGGCACTATATTCCTGGTGATTATTGATTCATTTCTATTGATTTTACGTAATGGTTTTCACAGTCAGTTGTTTTTTTTTTAATTTTCTTTCATTACCAGTTTAACTAGATAAAACTGGGCACCACTAACCTGTGCCTATATTCTTTACTCTTGATTATTAGCATGTCTCTGCAAAATAGCAGTCAGTACTTAGTCTTTAGTTCACTCAGACTGAGTTAGCATCATGTCTCCCAACGTCTATGTGCAGGAAGCTACAGCTATAGGGCTTAGCAATCCCGAAGAAGTCAAAGAGTATGTACTCTCTCGGTTTAGTTATGAGCAGCATGAGAATGATGCTTGCGAAGAGCGTAGAATTCAACGCGAACACGAGCGAGAACAACGCGAATACGAGCAAAAATAACGCGAACTCGAGATAGAACAACGTGAAAGAGAACGCGAACATGAGTGAGAACAGCGCTAGGAACGCAAGAGAGAATGTCATCACGAGCAAGAACAACGAGAGAGAGAATGTGAATACGAGCGAGAACAATGAGAAAGAGAACGCAAATACGAGCTAGAACAACGAGAGAGAGAACGAGAACACGAACGTGCAGAGCGTGAGGCACGTGAAAAACATGAACTCGAGATGCAGAAGCTCAAGCAAGACTCCTTGGCTTCAGACACATCTGGTGCAGCTGGCCCAAGCTCCATGAGCACTCTCCCTGCACATGTTCTGGCAACCCCACACATCAAGCTTCCTCCATACAAGGAAGGCAAGTGAATCGAGCCATTCAGAACTCGTTTTGAAGACATGGCTCACCTGTACCAGCTGGATGAGGCAGCTAAGCGGCTCCAGTTTCTTAGCTTTTTTGAGGGCCCTGCTCTCGATATTCTCCACAGAATTCGTGGAGACAATCTCACGTATGAGATGACGAAGGCTGCACTAGTCAAAGCGTACGGTCTCACAGTTGACGATGCCAAGAGTCAGTTTATGAGGGTGCGTTTACAAGAAAAAGAGACTGCCGTTCAGTTTCTTGATTGGCTTACTGCTTACTTAGATGAGTGGATGGAGAAAGATGAAACTCCTTCCACGTGTGAAGGAATAATTGACCTTATGCTGCGCATGCAACTAGAAAAGTCATGGCCTCCTGAACTTATGGCTTAGCTTAAAATCTGCCAGGTAAGGGATGCCAGCCAAATGGTGGAGAAGGCTGATGCATTCTTCACTGCATATGGTAATCAAACTCGTAAGCAGCACACCTGGAACAGGAAAGCTGACAAATCTGGGAAACCATCTCAGACTGAACCCCAGCAACAGGGCCGTTCTCAGAATAATAGCCAAGGTCCAAACAAACCGCAGAAGAAGGACCAGGGACAAAGCACTCAGCAACCTAAGTGGAAGCTGTACAACAAGTACCCTAACCAGCAGCACTATCAGCCATGGAATCAAAGGTCAGGACAATCCTTTTCAGCACCAGCCCAAGTGAATCGGAGGCAGGAGGCGAACGCAGCCTTTATTCCTCAACAGCAGCCCGGTGGTGTTGTCCCTAGCAGTACAGGTACTTCCCAACAGTTCTCTAGTCCCCCAGCACCAGTGAACCCTTCTCCACAGATGGTCAATGCTCCATCTCCCCAGACAGTGAGTACAACCCCTCACGTATCTAGTTCTCAGGGCACCATGTTTGTCGCATCATTTATTTAGCAGCCTCATCAGTCGCTGGCTGCTTCCTCGACAGGCACTCCCACAGGCAACAGTCCCTTCCTTGATCAGCCAGGGTTTGTGGGAGGCATTCCTGTGAAGGTCCTGAGAGACAATGGTTCCTCAGGTTGCTTTGTCAGGCAGAGTCTAGTTCGGCCTGAGGAGTACACAGGTCGACAGATCCAAGCTCAGCTTACTGATGGATCAGTTAGATTGTTCCCTGAGGCACGTATCCAGGTGGCATCTCCATTTTACACTGGTACGACAGTCACAGTTGTCATGCCAGAACCTTTGTTTGACCTTATCATAGACAACATAGAAGGTGCCAAGTATAATTGCACTGAAGATGACGCTACTCAGACTTCGGCTGCAGAAACACGAGGCATGCCTAAGGCTCCAAACTGTGTCACCCCAGTGACCATTGCATCGCTGCAAGACCTGATGTGTAGCCAAGTTGTTGTTCAAGAACAACATTCTGACCTGACACTTGCTGCCGTGCGGAAGAAACAAAAGGGTAGAGTGATTAAGTATTCATGGGGAGGTCGAGCCAAGTTCCTTTGTAAACAAGGACGGCTCTACCGTAAGTCACGAACACCCCAGGGTGAGGTTCTACTGCAGTTTGTCCTTCCCGCAAAGTACCACCAAGCGGTGTTAGAATGGGGTCATTGTTCAGCTTCAGGAGGTCACATGGGCAAGAGGAAAACCCAGGGCCGTATCCATGCTGATTTTTCTGGCCAGGAATGGGACTGGAAATAAATAGCTTTGTGCGTTCCTGAAATGTGAGTCAATGTACCATCAATCCTTGACATGTCCTTCCTGAGCCGTTTGAATCCACACCCATAATCTAAGAGTCAGTTGAGAGACAGGGCAGTGGTGATGTGGGTGCAGACCTGACGTCCCGCCCGTTGGGCCCACAGGACACATCATGTCCAGGTTCTGTACATACATATGTACCATAGGTTAAGGGGAAAGTTCGAGAACCCCATAGGGACAATCCGAGGCTGTGTTTGAATTACCTTGTGGAACATCTCGAGCTGTGGGCCTCTCTGAGGATTCCCGGAGAATGCACATTATCCACATGAGTGTTCACACCCACGTTGGGTGTTAAAATGTGACCTGCTTGAGATTGCGGAGGGATTCTCAGCTTGTCGTTGTTAATCGTAAGTGTAGAGTTAGGTTAACCAGTAAACTGCCTGTTCTCAGAGATTTGGGCAATCCAAGAACTGGCACGTTTCCTGGTTAATAATGTAGGTTAACCAGTAAACCGCCCGTCCTGAGAGATTTGAGCAATTCAAGAACTGGCACGTTTCCTGGTTAATAATGTAGGTTAACCAGTAAACTACAAGGGTCCTTAGAGATTTGAGCAATCCAAAGACTACGTTTCCTGGTTGATAATGTATCCAGTAATAGAATAATAGTGTACTTTTTGTAACATAAGTACTGATTGCTAGGCAGAGAGAGAGAAATGACACTTTTGATGCTCCACCTTGATTCCTTTAGCAGGTGCAGCTGGCGGGTGCAGCATTGTCATGGAGATCAGCTGATCAACTCTGCTACATGCTGCCGCCTCTTCTCTTCTGCCTCGTCGTCATTATTTACTATTGTATTACATAATTTTACACGTAGGCACAGTTACACCACAACTGTCACACCTACACCGTGTATTACATACGTCACGCTACATAACAATTAGTTGTTAATGTAAATGTAGCAAACTTTTCTCTCAGTTTGACCTGAGTACAGGATTTTTCACCGTCATCTCAGAGTTTTTTCCTCAAGCTTGCTTCTATTAATGTAAATATGAGGTTTCTACGATCATGGGCGACTGTGATTTTCTCCTGTAGCAGGATAGTACACACACCACAATGTGAATTTTGTGTGACTGAGTGAGGATTTATGTATGTATATCGATTTTTTTTTTTTTTTTAGAAAAAATGTGATTTTGATGGGGTGTAATGTCATGAACTTGCGCAAGCGTATTTGTAAGTTCATAACATTTTGTTTCAGTGTGAAAACTGCTAATTCTAGTTGAATTCCCACTGAGTATCACTCAGTTCAACCGTCCTAGCATTCACTCGATCGGGACAGTTTTCAGAACATTTTTCACTGTTTCATAAGTGATCATCCTTGCACACGACATTAGCACATTTGCTAAGTGATTTATTGTGAGCTCATATCGCTCACTTTCTTTCCATCGACCATTGAAGCAGACACGGCCGGCCTTCGCCCTCTTTCATATTTTGAACATAGTCAGGCTTTGATTGTCGTGAGAGCAGGTTCGTGTGCCCAAGAGCGAGTTCCTGAAATCTCCACCTAGACGGTGAATCGGCGAAGAGGTTTAGCGTATTGCAGCATCCGTCCTACGTATCGGCGCCCAGTCATTCCGCTTAGGCCCCTCTACTGACCAGTATTTCTTTTCGTTTTTCCTAGGTTTAAGTTGAGCTTTTGAGTGAGCAAGTGAGTGTATTTTCCTTGTTATTTTAAATTCATTTTGAGACTCATGTAATGTAAAATTAATTCATTGTGATTAATAAATTCACAGTTCTTTTTCTTTGAGCTCAGTGTAGTTAAACTCGTGTTTTATTTCTCCATGTTTAGCTTTTTTTAGTTGCCACTCCTAGTTTGCACAGACGTTTTGTATTATTCATAACTGGTACTTAGGCCAGTCCTTTTGTATTAAGCTTAAATCCGTTGTGCCAGCCAGGAGTTAATGCACCAGCAAGAACCTGTTTATCATTAATTGCATTAGTTATTGATTGTCAGGGGTGGAGTCACTTTCTCTAGAGGCTAACAGTACTAACAAACAGCATGCATGAGTAATTAGTCTCTGCTGTATACTGTTGAGAAAGTTTATAAATTCTCATCCTTAGAGAATCGGCGAAGTAAGCCGGCATAAAGTAAAACTTACTGCTTGATTTAACAAGCCAGTTCATTGTCTCTACTTACAAGCAATATTTTTAGCATTATTAATTTGTAAATCTACAAAACCCCGTGACACATCACTTTGGATGATAACTGCCATACTTCACGTTCTCAGTGAGATTTGTTATCGTATGACGCTGATGTTCAGTTTGTCCTAGGAAATTTTAAGCAAGAGATCATAACGTCAAATTCAAATAGGTTTCCTTAATAGAAGACTGTGACTTCCAATCTGACTGCACACGACATTTATAAAACAAAGACCAATGTAAACGAATATGAGCGGATGTCATGAACACGCTTACGTGAGAATGCTCATTCCCATGTGATAGAAGAGGGATGGTAGAACAGGCAAGGTAGGGGTTGGCTTCCAACTGAAGAAGAATAACATATTCATGTGGCTATATTCATACTGAAAAACATGTGATGCGGGAATGTGTAAGAACACTACATTTAAGGTAAAAGAAATATTTGACCACCATTGTCTATCAACTTATACCTTTCCTTCTTGCATGAAGTTTGCTCTCATTCAGCCAGTCCCAAAGAAGGGTGACCATTCCCAACCCGCTAACTATCGTCCAATTGCTTTAACATCCTGTATCTCAAAAGTTTTTGAGTCAATTCTTGATAGAAAAATTTTAAAGCATCTTTCCTATCCCAACCTCTTTTCAGATCGTCAGTATGGGTTCCGTCAGGGGCGCTCCACTGGCGATCTTCTCACCTACCTTTCAGCGTCCTGGTCATCCTCCTTTCAGGACTTTGGCGAAAGCTTTGCCATTGCACTTGACATCTCAAAGGCTTTCGATCGAGTCTGGCATAAATCTTTTATTTTCAAACTGCCCTCTTACGGTCTCTGTCCTTTTAGCAGTGCCTTCATCTCTAGCTTCCTTTCTGGTCGTCCTATAGCCGCTGTTGTAGACGGCCATTGTTCTTCTCGATCTATCAACAGTGGTGTTCCTCACGGCTCTGTCCTATCACCAACTCTCTTCCTTTTATTCATCAATGACCTTCTAAGCTGTACATCTAACCCTATCCACTCTTACGCTGATGACTCCACGCTTTATCTTTCCATTCGGTTTCCACAACGTCCATCTCAGCAGGTACTTCAACAAACAAGGGATGAGGCTATGGCAGGCATAATGTCTGACTTGGCTCGTATCTCTGACTGGGGTAAAAATAATCTTGCTGTTTCTAATACATCAAAGATTCACTTTTGACACCTATCAACCCGACAAAATCTTCCCCAGGCATACCCACTAACGTTTAATAATATTCAGCTTAATCCTCCATCATTCTTGAACATGCTTGGGGTTTCATTTACTCGTGACTTATCGTGGAAAGAACTTACTACATGTCTTGTAAAATCTGCTTCCAAGCGATTAGGTGAGCTAAGCTGACTCCGTTCCTTCTTTACCCCTGCACAATTGTTGACTCCATACAGGGGTTTTATCTGCCCTTGTTTAGAGTACAACTCTCATGTGTGGGGAGCCTCCCCACATACAGCTCTTCTCAATATGGTGGAGTCAAAGGATTCTCGTCTCATTAACTCTCCTCCTCTTACTGACTCACCTCAATGTCTGTCTCTTCACCGCATTGTTGCATCTTTATCTCTTTTCTATCGTTACTTCAATGGTCACTGCTCCTCTGAACTGTCTGCATGCATTCCTCCACCTCTTCGACGGGCGCGTAACACCCGTCTAGAAGCAAACTCTCATCCCTTATTTGTCCAGCTCACTAATGCAAGAGTTAACCATTACTCCCAGTCCTTCATTTATGCAACATGTCAACTCTGGAACTGACTCCCTCTGTCTGTATTTCCTGCTTCCTATGATCTCCAGTCTTTCAAATGCAGTGTGTCCAGGCATGTCGAAATGATCGGATCTTGAATTTGGGTCTCTCTTGTATTTTGTTTTTCTCTAGGAAGGAACAATAATTGTAGGCCCCTGGCCTTTGGTTCCTTTTTCCTCTCATAAAAAAATAGTGCATAGAAATGATTATGCCACATTTCATAAAATAGTCCATCAAATATTAAACGAGTATTTTAAATCTGTATATCTTAGATTTCCTTTACACTGTTATTTATTATTTCCAGTCTTTGTTGTTTGTGATTTCTACGATTGGAGGTTTAGGTTTAGGTTTTACAGTTTACAATTTATTCTTAAGATACATGTACGCCTATTATGGACTATTCTGTTCAGATTATTGTCAACTTCGTTACTGGAAACTGTGGTCAATAAAAATATCCATATCTATCTATTTGTGTGTGTGTGTGTGTGTGTGTGTGTGTGTGTGTGTGTGTGTGTGTGTGTGTGTGTGTGTGTGTGTGTGTGTGTGTGTGTGTGTGTATTTGAGTGTGTGTGTGTGTGTGTGTGTGTGTGTATTTGAGTGTGTGTGTGTGTGTGTGTGTGTGTGTGTGTATTTGAGTGTGTGTGTGTGTGTGTGTGTGTGTGTGTGTGTGTGTGTGTGTGTGTGTGTGTGTGTGTGTGTGTGTTTGAGTGTGTGTGTGTGTGTGTGTGTGTGTGTGTGTGTGTGTGTGTGTGTTTGAGTGTGTGTGTGTGTGTGTGTGTGTGTGTGTGTTTGAGTGCGTGCGTGTGTAATTCACCGGGTCGGTCAGGATCGCTTGATGGTCGTGATCGTCAGCTTTTACCCTCCCGGAAGGGAGGTGAGAGCTTATATAGTCTGATCTAAGGGCAAGGCTGTGACCTTCACACACGCACACACCCGTCCCCTTGCTCAAGGGGGACAGTAACCACCCACTTCGCCAGTAAAACTATTGGCAACCTGAACGAGGCGCGAACTCCCGTCCACCAGTTGGCAAGCGGGAACGTTACCACTGTGTGTGTGTGTGTGTGTGTGTGTGTGTGTGTGTGTGTGTGTGTGTATCCCAGTGTTTTGATTCGGAATATTATAGGACAGCATTATATATAGAAGGGCAGGAAAATGACGGAGAGAAGAAGAAAAGGTGAGGAACGCAATAATGCTAGTGGTAGTGAGGGTAGTAATACTGTAGTGTAGTAATGACAGTGGTAGTGCTGACAACGGTGTGGCGACGGCGACAGTGACGACAGTGGCAGTATGGTAGCGTTTTTTCTCTTACTTAGGAAAAAGAAAATTGTCACAGTGATATACCTCTACCGGATCAAGTTTTAGGCAGGGTACCCCTGCTTGTGGGTAGCCCACCATGGGATGGAGGGGAGGGGGAAGGGCGAAGTGACCTCCGTGTGCCCAGAACACTGTCAGGAGCACGGTCATAGACTTACTAGAACAACTCAGGTTACTCCTGCAATATACAGTATATATATATATATCATATATATATGTATGATGAGGTGAAACGAGCTGTGGAGCAAAAGAAGAAGGCATATGGTGAATGGTTGGCGAGTAGAGGTAGGGGAGAAGATGAGAGAGAGAAGAGAGAGGTATATGTGAGCAGGAGAAGGGAGGTTAAGAGACTGGTGAACGATAGTAAGAAGAAAGTGGATGAAGAGTTTGGGAGGAATCTGAGTGTGAAATGGAGGGAGAGTAAGAAATTGTTTTGGAAGGAGGTAAAGAAAGTAAGGCAGTGTGAAAGGGGAAATAGTAGGGGAGTGAAAGATAGGAATAATAGATTGTTGGTGGAGAAGAGAGAGAAATTGAGGAGATGGAAGGAGCACTTTGAGGATTTGTTGAATGTAGAGAGTGAGAGCAGTGTGAGTATAAGTGGTTGGGGAATGGCTGGGAGAAAAAGAGATGAGAGGAGGGAGGAAGAGATCAGTAGGTTGGAAGTAGTGGAAGCGATGAAGAAGATTAAGCTGGGAAAGGCCCCAGGAATTGATGGAGTGTGTGGTGAAATGCTTAGGTATGGGGGTGAGATTGTTGTGGAGTGGATATGGAAGTTGTGTAGATTGGCTTGGAAAGAGGGAAGGGTTCCAGAGGACTGGAAATCAGGTATAATTGTTCCTCTGTACAAAGGAAAAGGGGAGAGAGAAGTATGTGGTAACCATAGGGGTATTTGCATTCTTAGTGTGACTGGTAAAATATATGGTAGAATACTCATTGATAGGGTTAGGCATATGACAGAGGAGCTAGTTGGAGAAGAACAAGGGGGATTTAGGAAGGGAAAAGGGTGTGTAGATCAGATATTTGTTCTAAGATGTTTAGTGGAGAAGTATCTAGAGAAGGGAAGGAAAGTGTATGCTGCCTTCATGGACTTGGAGAAAGCTTATGACAGAATAGATAGGCAAGGTATGTGGAAGGTATTGAGAATATATGGAGTGGAGGGGAAATTGTTGAGTGCTGTGAAGAGTATGTACGAGGGAGCTAGGGCTACGGTGCGAGTGGATGGTGAGCTGAGTGAGTTCTTTGATCTCAGTGTGGGACTGAAACAGGGGTGTGTGATGTCTCCATGGCTGTTTAATATATATATGGATGGGGTTGTAAAGGAGGTGCAAGGTAGGGCATTGGATGTGGGGGTGGCCCTAATGAATGAGGGTGAGATTTGGAAGCTTCCGGTGTTGCTGTTTGCTGATGATACAGTATTGTTGAGTGAAGATGAATGGGAGTTGCTAGGTTTGGTGAATGAATTTGGGACAGTGTGTAGGAGGAGGAAGCTGAAAGTTAATGTAAACAAAAGTAAAGTTATGGTGTTTGGGAGGAATGAAGTCACAGAGTGTGCAGTGAGATTGGATGGTGAGGATATGGAGAATGTGAGTGCATTCAAGTACTTGGGTAGTGTGATGAGTAAGGATGGAACTTTGGGGGATGAAGTACGTGAAAGGGTACAGCAGGGAAGAAAGATTGTTGGTACACTGAAAGCAGTGATGAGAAATAGGGAGGTGAGTATGGAAGTTAAGAAGTCACTGCATGATGGTATTGTGATCCCTACCCTGACGTATGGAAGCGAGGCGTGGACCTTGCAAGAGGGGAACAAGTCAAGAGTGAGAGCAGTGGAAATGAGTTACCTGAGAGGAGCATGTGGAGTGACGTGGAGGGACAGGTTGGCGAATGAAGAAGTAAAGGAACGTTGTGGGGTATATGTGGATGTGGTTGAAAAGATTAGGAGAAATACACTGAGGTGGTTTGGACATGTGGAGGGAATGGAGAATGAAAGACTGACTAAGAGGGTGTATGTAGGTGAGGTGGAGGGAGGGAGAGGGAGAGGTAGACCGAGGATGAGGTGGAGAGATGGAGTTGAGAGGTATATGAGGGAGGGGGGTGAGTTAGGGGGAGGGGAGTCAAATGGTGGGTGACAGAGTGACTTGGAGGCGTTTTGTCTGCGGCCACCCTTTGCGGGATTAGGGCGTCGGGCTATATATATATATATATATATATATATATATATATATATATATATATATATATATATGTGTGTGTGTGTGTGTTCTTACCTAATTGTTCTTACCTAATTGTATCTTTACAGGAATGAGTCAAGCTCGTACTGTCCCGTGTCTTAAACCATATTTATCGTACATATCCTTAAATTTGTGAATTGTTTTGGCACACACTATTTCATTCGGTAGTGCATTCCATTGATCAATTGCTCTGTTTGGGAAACTGAATTTCCTTACGTCTTTATCACCTTTCTTCTTATGCAGTTTTTTGCAGTGTCCTCTTGCTGATGCTTCCCCATATGTTAAGTAATCATTTATGTCTATTTTCTCCTTCCCTGATATGCACTTACATAGCATTATCATGTCATCTCTTTTCCTTCTCTCCTGTAGTGTTGGTAGATTCAGTTTATTTAGTCTTTCTTCGTAGCTTAGGTCCCTTAAGCTTGGTATCCATCTTGCAGCGGCCCTTTGAACTTTTTCAATCTTGTCTATATGTTTTTTGAGATGAGGACTCCAGACTACTGATGCGTATTCCAGGGTTGGTCTAATGAATGATGTTATTATCCTTCTTAGCATGTCTTCATTTATGTATGTGAATGCTATTCTCATATTTGCAAGCAGTGTATACATGTTGCGTACCTTCTCGCTGATGTGGTCAGCCGGAGATAGTCTGTTATTGATAATCACACCTAGGTCTTTCTCTCTTTTTGATGTATATAGGGTTTTATTTCCTAACTTGTAATCCCAATCAGGTCTTTTTCCACTTTTACCAAACTTGATTATATGACACTTGTCCACAATGAATTCCATTTGCCATGTACTACTCCATTCATGAAGTTTATTTAATTCTTCTTGTAGCTCTTTACAAGAGTCTGTGTTAGTAATTCTCCTTTGTATTTTTGCATCATCTGCAAACATATTCAGATAGCTCTCATTTCCAGTGTTACTGTTTATATCATTTATATACACTAAAAACATGATTGGTGCCAGCACTGAACCCTATGGTACTCCACTAGTCACTTCTTCCCATGATGAGTAGTTTCCTCTTAGTACTGTCCTCATTTCTCTTTTTATGAGAAAGTCTTGCATCCAACAAAACAATTTGCCTCGAATTCCTCCTTGATGGTACAGTTTCCATAAAAGTCTTTGGTGTGGTACTGTGTCAAAAGCTTTCTTGAAATCTAAATAGCTACTCTCCACCCATCATTCCCTTTCCTGTATTGTTTTTGTTACTTTGTCATAGTAGCTCAACAGATTAGTAACACATGATTTTCCTTTTCTGAAACCAAACTGTCTTTCTGTTATCATACTGTGTTCTTCTAGATGATTTACCCAAGCTTTTCTTATAAGTTTTTCTAATACCTTGCTTACAACACTGGTCAGTGATACTGGTCGGTAGTTGAGTGGATTTTGTCTATTTCCTTTCTTGAATAAGGGGACAATATTTGCTTTTTTCCAAATATCAGGTAGTTTACCTTGACTCAAGGATTTCTTGAAAATTAAAAATAATGGTTTACATAACTCCTTTGCACATTCTCGTAATACCCAACATGAAATTTCATCAGGACCACTTGCTTTTCCTCTGTCTAATCCACTTAACTCCTCCTGTATTACTTTTTCTGCTATTTGTATATCTGGTAGTATGTGTGGACATGCGTGTTCCACATAGTCCCTCTCAAAATTTTGTTCTTCTGTAAAAACTAATTGGAAATTCTTATTTAGTGCTTCACAAATATCTTTCTCTTGTGTATAAGTGATTCCCTCGTCCGTAATGGATTGTATTATATCTTTTACTTTCGTTTTGCTTCTGATATAGCTGTGAAACAGCTTTGGTTGATCACTACTTTTATTTATTATATCCTCCTCAAACTGTTTTTGGGCTTCCCTCCTTATTCTTGTATAGTCGTTTCTTGCCTGTTTGTAATTATTCTATGCCCTTTCACTATTGTGTCTTCTGTATCTATTCCACAACAAATCTCGTCTTTCTTTTGATTTTTTACATTCTGTATTGAACCATTTCTGTATTTTCCTATCTGCTTCTTTGTGCTGTGGGATGTACTTGTGGACTCCTATTTCATAAAATTCACAAAAATTTTTATATACAGCATTTAAATCTTGTCCTCTAAGCTCATTTTCCCAATCAACTTCTAAGAAATACTTCTTCAGGTCTTGATAATTTCCCTTTTTATAGTTTAGGCTCTTTTTGTAACTATCATTGCTGTTTACTATGTCATATGCTATCCTGAAGTTATAATTTAGTACTGCATGATCGCTTTTGCCAAGTGGAGGGTGATATATTAAACTGTCAATATCATTTTCTTGCCTTGTAAATATTAGATCTAGCACTGAAGGTACATCAAGTCCTCTTTTTCTGGTGGTTTCCCTCACATGTTGCGTTAAGAAAAACTCTTGTACGAGATCCAGGAGCTTTTGGTCCCAACAGCTTTCTTGGCTATCTAGAGTATTCCAATTTATATTTGTATTGAAGTCCCCAGTTAGTATAATTCTTTCCGATTTCTCTTCCATTTTATGTAGCAATGATCTTACACTCTGAATTGTACTCTCTGCCAGGTCCTCATATTCGTCTCTTTCCCATGTGTTTGATCTGGGTGGCATGTACAAATTGGCTACAATTACTTTACCTTCAGATGTGTTGATCTCTACTGCAATCAGTTCTACTTGTGATGGTATATCTAATTTTATTTCCTTGACTTTTAGATTTTTCTTAGTTAATATTATAATTCCTCCTCCTTTTTTTATATATCTGTCTCTTCTCCATATATTGTATTCCTCTAAGTTTAGTATGTCATTTGATATCCTTGGTATTAATTTTGTTTCAGTTAGGCATATTATTTGTGGTTCATTTTCTCTGACATAATCATTCATCTCTAGTAATTTAGATACCATTCCATCCACATTTGAGTACATCAACTTTATCATCTTGTTTATATACTTGTCATGACATGGTTCTACTACATTCCTCCTGTTTCGTCCATCCTGTTTGTGTACCACTTTCGTACCTGCAATCCTATTACTTTGTAAAAAAATTTCTTCTTGTCCTCTTCTGATCTTCCCTCATTTTTTGTTTTTGCTTCCTCCCTTTTCTCTTTCAGTATTTCCAGTTCCTCTTGTGTTAGACATCTTTTTATCCATACATTTTTGAACTCCTCTTTTTCCTTAAGATTCTTTGCATTTTTTAGTATCTCCTCCACAGTGTTTACACTCTGGAAAGTCACCTTTAGAGGTCTTGTCTTGCTTTTCTCGTATTTCCCTAACCTTTTGTGTTCCTCTATGTCTTTACTACAGATTTCCTCTGATACTTCTTTGGTTGGTGGGGGCGCTCATCATCCACTCACTCGGTGTAATGATACTCTATTTCAGGGTGACTCTACATTAAGTGACAAGCCACTGATTTCCTGTAAACCAGGAAACAATTGACAGTTGTGGGTGGTAACCTGATAACAAACCAACACGTGCTCATTACGTATCAACAAGTGGGTTGGCAGAGGGATAGTGCCCCTCACAAGAAAAAAAAATAATAAAATGTACAGACAGGATGCCTATGGCCAGGATAAGACAAACAGATGACGACCAAGGACCGGACAAAGGACATGGTATGGATTGCAACATGGAATGTAAGGGGTGCAAATGATGAGGTGAGAGAGAGAGAGAGAGAGAGAGAGAGAGAGAGAGAGAGAGATTGTCCAGATGCTTGAGGGTGCGACAGTGGACACATGTGTATAAACTGAGACTAAATGGTGAGGTGAAAATGTGAGAGAGTGGGAGTGTGGATGGGGAAAATGAGCAGGAGTGAGTGTTAATAGGAGGGCAAAAGAGGGTGTATGCATTGTTGTGTGCGAGAGATGGAAGGAGAATCTAAGAGAGTATTGATCAGATAGTTCATTTATTGTGTGGGTGAGATTGAAAGTGGGAATACAAACGTGGGCGATTGTCTGTGTGTGTATGCACCAGTGAAAGTTCGGCCAAGCAGAGAGAAAGAAGTGTTCTAGGCAAATGTGGAAGGGTGTATGGAAAAGGTTGAGTGAAATGAGAGAGTGTTTTTTATTCAAGATATAGCTGGAATAGTAGGGTATGTGAAGGTGGATGGCGTAGTTGGTGGATGGGGTTTGCCTGCAGAAATGGATGAGAATGGCAGTTCTCTAGTGGACATTTGTGCAGGGATGGGATTGTTGATAGCCCATACCCACTTTAGACACAAAATGATTCCAAGGAGTACAAGGTGAGTGATGAGAAGGGTGGGTGGTGAACTGAAAGAAAGGAAGGCAATGATTGATTATGTTTGTGTGGATGAGAGAATGAGTAGGTATGTAATGGATGTATGAGCATACAAAGGAAGGATGAGTGGACTTTCTGACAACCACTTGGTGGTGGTGAAAGTCAAGGTTGAAGTACAAGGGAGGAATAAAAGGAGGGAAAGACAGGAGGAAGGAGTACATACAAGGAAGATAGAAAGGTTGCAGGAGGATGAAAAATATACAGGTTGTAAGAGAGAAGTGGAGGAGCGAATGAGTAAATATGATTTAAAGTAGATGGGGGAGGTGGAAGGTGTGTGCAGGACAGTCAGAGAAGAAGTCTGTGAAGCCTGTGAGGTGGTGTGTAGGGTGAAGAGAAGACAAAAGGAGGATGCAAGGAACAACATGGTGGAATGAAGAGGTGCGACAAGCTGTGACACAAAAGAAGAAAATGAGTGGATGGGAAGCAGAGACATGGAAGAAGCTGAGAGATGGTAGAGAGATTATTCGTAAAGAGGAGGAGAGAGGATGAGGAATATGGAAGGAATCTGAGTGTAAAGTGGAGGGACTCTAAGAAAATGTTCTGGAAAAAGGTAAAAAGAGTTAGACATGGTGATAAAGAAGTTAGTATAGAATTGAAAGAAAAAAATGGTAGTTTGATAGTTGAGAAGAGAAAAAGTGGGCAGAAGGAGAGAACTCTTTAGGGAACTGTTAAACACGGCGAATGAAAATAATGTAAGAGCTAGTGGCTGCGGAATGACTGGGAGAAGGAGGGAGGCGAGAAGGGCGGAAGAGATCAGTAGGATGGAAGTAGTGGAAGCAATGAAGAAAGTCAAAATGGGAAAAGCCCCAGGAATTAATGGAGTCTGCGATGAAATGCTGAAGCACGTTGGAGAGATAGTAGAAGAATGGATATGGAAGAGGTGCAGATCGGCCTGGGAGGAAGGTAGGGTCCCGGAGGGTTGGAAGTCAGGTATAATTATTCCCCTGTACAAAAGAAATGGGAAAAAGAAAGTGTTTGGTAATCATAGAAAATGTATATTGTAGGATACTTTTTGAAAAGTTAGGGAAATAACAGAAGAATAAATTGGAGATGAACAGGGAGGTTTTAGGATGGGAAGAGGTTGTGTTGATCAGAAATCCCCCTTAGGTCTTTGGTGAAAAAGCTTCTAAAGAATGGAAAGAAGTTGTATGCGGATTTCATGGATTAGAAGAAACACACGACAGAGTGGATAATGTGGAATATTTTAAGAATATATAGAGTAAATGGGAAGCTGTTGAATGCCGTGAAGAGTATGTATGAGGATGCTAAGGCTGCATTGCGTGTGAATGGTGAAGTGAGTGATTTCGTCTATCTGAATGTTAGACTGAAACCGGGATGTGCGTGTCTCCATGGTTGTTTAATCTGTAAATGGATGGGGATATAAAAGAGATAAAAGGTAGGGCAGTGGATGTTGAAGCTGCCGTAATAAGAGAGGCCAGCGTTTGGAAACTTCCCCTGTACTGTTGTTTGCAGATGATACCGTACTGTTAAGAGTAGAGTGGAGGGAACTGTAAGGCTTGCTGAATGAGTAAATGAGGTCATAGAATGTACAGTTATGTTGGATGATAAGGAAATGGAAATTGTGAGTGCATTTAAGTACTTGGATAGTGCTGTGAGTAAGGATGGAAGTTTGGAGAATGAAGTGCGTGAAAGGGTGCAACAAGGAAGAAAGAATGCTGGTTCTCTGAAAGCAGTGATAAGAAACAGAAAAGTGAGCATGGAAGTAAAAAAGTTTCTGGATGATAGTACTGTGATATCAACTCTAACAGATGGAAGCGAGGCTTGGACCCTGTTGGAAGGACATAAGTCAAGACTGAGAGCAGTGGTAATGAGTTATTTGAGAGAAGCATGTGGAGTTACATGGAGAGACAGACCGACAATTGAGGAAGTGAACGAGTGTTGTAGTGTGGATGTGGATGTGATAGAGGGGTAAAAGAAATAAACTGAGTTGGTTTGACCATGTGGATAGGATGGAGAGCGAGAAACTAACGTGGAGAATGAATGTGAGTACGGTGGAAGGGGGGAGTAGAAGGGGAAGGCAGAGGATGAGATACTCGTAAAGGAATGGAGTGGAGAGGTATATGAGAGAGGGGGGTTTGGGCTCGGAGGAATGTGTGTGTGTGTGTGTGTATATATATATACGGTATATATATATATATATATATATATATATATATATATATATATATATATATATATATATTGTTACATAGCCTATGATTTCATCATCCTTTGTGTAATTTTAACACTCAGTATGCTGCATGTTTGATCACGAGCATGTTCTGCCTCAGTTCCCCCCTTCTACCGTTATAGTAGAGTAAGTCGTCATTTCTGGAGTTCAGAGCAGGATTTTCAGCTCTTTGTCCCCATGACTTCATTTGCGCGTCCTTCTTACAAGTTGTATCAAGCTCTGCCGGCCCCTATATAATGAGCTCAGTCTCTGCATCATTGCCACTTAGATCTGCTCCTCATTTTGTTCACATCTCTGTCCTCCCGTGTACAGATATTATTATTGTGAGTGCTCAAGAAATCTCCAAACATCTAGCAGCTGTGTGTAATTTGAGTATAACTGTTGTATTTTTTCTTGTACTGTGTAGCATAAGGTTAGTTCTTAGGCCTAGTGAGGTTTTTTGATTAATGTTGGGTTTTATGTCAGTCATTTTTGATAATAGTTTGTATCTGTAATAATTTATCTTGCATTAACTGAGCATTACCTGGTGTATTTTCAGTTTATCAGGGCTGACTTAGATAAATTTACTCTTGCTAATTTCGTGTTAATAGAGGCTATTGCAGTTAACCATATATTTAACCTGTTTATTTGCCATTACATTATCCTTATGAGTCCTGAATGTTTTGTTGTTAGTTTGTGAATTAAACTTTAACTTGTAATTTTACCTAACTCTTTTGTTTTGAACCTGGAACTTTACGGGACAGTAGTGACTCTTCGTATTCTCACTTAAAGTGTACATTATCTTTCGCTGTTCCGTAACATAAATTTGGCGACCTCATATCAGGATATTCAGGATATTATCATAAGGATATTGCTTGATATTTTGTGACTGTTACTTATTCATGATGTCTACTATTACTACACTTGATGAAGCCAAAGATTTTTTGTCAAATGTGCAAACAGTGTTGGATGTAGAAAACAGAACAAAGAATGAACTTAAGCTTGTTGCTCAGCAATTGGGAATTGCTGTTCGCTCTCATCATTCTAAAGATCAAATTGTTGACATGATTAATGAAAGCTTGTTTAATGTAACTCCTCCAAATGAGCAAACGCAGATTGAATTAGCTAAGTTACAGCTAGCCCTGCAGGAGGCTCAGGCTAAGGAGGCGGAGTCTCGTGCTAAGGAGGCGGAGGCCCGTTCTAAGGAGGCTGAGGCACAAGTTGAAATTGCTAGGATTCAGGCAGACCATGCGTATCGCATGAAACAAGGTGGAACTGGATCATCTAGCTCTGATGATTTTGATGTGGCTAAAAATGTTAAACTTGTCCCTCCTTTTAATGAATCTGATTTAACAAAGTATTTTCAGTTGTTTGAGAGGGTAGCTACAGGTTTTAATTGGCCCAAGGAGTATTGGCCAGTACTCCTTCAGACTGTTCTCACCGGTAAAGCTCAAGTAACTTACACATCTTTGCCTCAGGATCAATCTGATAATTATGAAGTAGTTAAGAGCTTGATTCTTAAGGCCTATGAGCTTGTTCCTGAAGCTTATAGAGTAAAATTTAGGACAACTTACAAGCAAGATAAGCAATCCCATGTTGAGTATGCAAAAATCAAAGAAGATCTGTTAGAGCAGTGGTTAAATTCTAAGAATGTGGATTTTGATTTTGGTAAATTTAAGCAGATGATTTTGCTGGAGGACTTCAAAAGGTGTATTTATAAAGATGTAAGCCTATATCTTGATGAGAAAAGAATAGATAATTTGTCTGATGCTGCAGTTTTAGCTGATGAATATGTTCTCACTCACAAGAGATATTCTAGAGAAAAAAGGAAAGCTGAGAGTAAGTACGTTGCCTCTACTCAGAGTACAGGTAACAGGAATGAGAATAAAGATGATGTTTCTCATGAAGTAAATACCAGCTTCACCTCTAGATTTCAGAAAAGTAAATGTACTTATTGTAGTAAGCTTGGTCATACTAGGGAGAAATGTTTCAGGAGACAGCGTGATGTGAACAAAAAGGAGTCTTTAAATATTCAGTCAATTGGTCTAGTGTCCACCCTTGAAAGTTCCCAGAATTCTTTAACTGAGTTAACTGAACCTGCTTTGAGGGGTAACTTAAATTATCATGATGGAGCTCCTCTTTTGAGCAGTAAAGTGGGTGACACTCTCAAGAGTTCATGTGCTAATTTCCTGTCTGATGGTTTTGTCAGTCCTCTGGACAGTAATGACAGGAAATCAGTTCAAATATATCGTGATACAGGTGCTTGCCAATCCCTTATGCTGACCAGTGTTCTAGGCTCTAATGTTAATTCCTCTGATGAAACTGTAATCTTACAAGGTGTAGGGAATAATTACTTCTCTGTCCCTCTGTGCAGAGTGAATTTAGAGTCTAGTTTTGTTAATGGTTCTGTTATGGTTGGGTTGGTTGAGACACTCCCAATGTCAGGTGTAACTTTCTTACTTGGAAATGATATTGGTGGAAGTCAAGTGTGTCCAGCTCCTCAGTTGTCTAGTGAGCCAGTGGCTGCGGCCCAGGATTGTGATGTCCCTGATGTGTTCCCTGCATGTGCTGTCACTAGGGCTAAGTCTAAAGTTACTGGTGATTTAGAGGATAATGATGATGATGATGTTATCCTAGCTGACACTTTTCTTGCTAATTTGGACCACTCACCAGATGAGGCAGTACCCCGTAGTGTTGATAATTTGTCTCGTCAAGAGTTGGTTGAGTTGCAGGTTGCTGACCATGAGTTGAAAGGTCTAGCTAACTCTGCTTACAGTGAAGAAGAGTCAGCCGGTGCTTCTACTTGTTATTATGTAAAGTCAGGAGTACTTATGAGGAAGTGGAGACCCCCAACAGCATCAGCCGACTGTGAATGGGAGGTTGTACATCAAGTTGTCATCCCTCGTGTTTGTAGGCAGGATATCATTAGAGTGGCTCATGATTCCAGTTTGGCAGGACACCTTGGAGTGAGGAAGACTGTGGCACGCATTTTGAAACACTTCTACTGGCCAGGTATCTTCAGGGATGTTTCCTGGTATTGTAAGTCTTGTCACACCTGTCAAGTTGTGGGGAAGTGTAATCAGACCGGAAAGGTTGCACCTCTAGTTCCCATTCCTCCTTTTGAGGCGCCTTTCACCCGTGTGTTGGTGGATATTGTGGGCCCTCTTCCTAAGACTTCTTCAGGATTTTCTTATGTGATGACCATGATTGATATGGCTACTCGTTATCCTGAAGCCATTCCACTTAGAAATATCTCAGCAAAGAACGTGGTTAAGGAAATGCTAGGGTTCTTCACAAAGTTTGGTCTGCCCAAGGAGGTACAGTCCGACCGGGGAAGTAATTTCATGTCAAACGTTTTCAAGCAGTCTCTGAAAGAGTTGGGCATCACCCAGATCACGTCTTCAGCTTACCATCCCCAGACCCAAGGAGCGTTGGAGAGATATCATCAAACACTCAAATCGATGCTCAAGAAATACTGTTTGGAACATCAGAAAGACTGGGATAAAGGTCTTCCATTCGTTGTGTTTGCCGCAAGAGAATCTCCAAATGAATCAATGGGCTTCTCACCTTTTGAACTACTGTTTGGCCATGAAGTAAGAGGACCCCTTAAGTTACTCAAGGAATGCTGGCTGTCGGAGGAAGATGACATCAACCTGCTGGAGTATGTGATGAAGTTCAAAGAACGGCTGTCCACTGCTTTACAGCTGGCGAGAGAGAATTTAGGAGCTGCTCAGGAGAAGATGAAGACTTGGTATGATAAGAAGTCCAGGTTGCGCCACTTTCAGCCAGGAGATCAGGTTTTGATTCTGCTACCAGTTCATGGGCAACCTCTTCAAGCCAAGTTTAGTGGTCCTTATTTCGTGGAGAAGAAACTCAGTGATGTCAACTATGTCATCGCCACACCAGATCGTAGAAAGAACAAGCAACTACGTCACATCAACATGCTAAAGTTATATCACAGGCGGGACGAAAATAATCCAGTCTGCACTGTAGCTGTTCCACCCGAGTCTGCAAGTGAAGTTTTCCCATGCAGTATGAGCCTGAGTGATAGTTTGGGGAAGAATCCTGATATCATGAATGATCTCCAGACTAAGCTTTCTCATCTACCACCCAAGGAAAGGCAGGAGTTTTCGGCATTACTGCAGGAGTACCCGCAAGTGTTCCGTGCTACTCCAGGAAGAACCACTGTGTTGATGCATGATGTCAATGTTGGAGACGCAAAGCCAATTAAATTGCCTCCTTACCGTGTGAAGCCAGTGAAAGTTCCTCTCATCCAGAAGGAGCTTGGCTACCTGTTGGACCACAAGTTGATTGAGCCCTGTCAGAGCGAGTGGAGTTCTCCTGTCACTCTAGTCCCTAAGCCAGGTGGGTCACAGCGGCTTTGCATCGACTACAGACGTGTTAATCAGATAACCAAAACAGACACTTACCTTCTCCCTCGCGTGGAAGATTGCATAGACAAGATCGGAAAGGCTAGGTACATAAGTAAGTTTGATTTGTTAAAGGGATACTGGCAAGTACCTATGACTGAACGTGCTGGGGAGATCTCATGTTTTGTAACACTAGGAAAGACTTTTGCATGTTCGGTAATGCCATATGGTATGAAGAATGCACCAGCCACATTTCAGAAGCTCATGAATGTTGTAACAGAGGGTTTGGCAGGGTGTGTTGTTTATATTGATGATGTATTAATATTCAGTGACAACTGGAAAGATCACCTATGCCATGTCAGTAAATTTCTTGACCGTTTAGTTCATGCTAATCTTGTAGCTAATTTATCAAAGTGTGAGTTTGGTCAAGCTAAAGTTCAGTACCTTGGGTATGTAATTGGTGATGGACATGTTGCACCACCAGGAGCTAAGGTTCAGGTTATAAGTGATCTTCCCAGACCTAAAAGTAGGAAAGAGGTACAAAGATTTTTGGGAATGGTAGGTTATTACAGGAGATTTGTTCTTAACTTTTCTATTCTTGTATCACCACTTACAGACCTACTGAAAAAGGGAGTTAAATTTGTCTGGACCGATAACTGTGAATCCTCTTTCAACAAACTTAAAGCTATTCTATTAAGTCAGCCAGTGCTCGCTACTCCAAATTTTGCTAAGCCTTTTAAGATGGCTGTTGATGCAAGTGATACAGGAGCTGGGGCTGTTTTGCTGCAAGAGGATGATCAGGGTATTGAACATCCTGTATCTTATTGCAGTAAGAAGTTCACTCCACCTCAAACGAACTACTCAACTATTGAGAAAGAGCTTTTGGCCTTGATTTTGGGTTTACAGCATTTTTCATTTTATTTGTGTTCTGGTTTTGACCCCATAGTCATTTATACCGATCATAACCCACTGAAATTCCTTAGTAAGTTTAAAGATAAAAATCAGAGATTGACAAGATGGAGTCTACTTCTTCAGGAGTATTCTTTAGACATACAACATGTCAAGGGGAAAGAAAATGTTATTACAGATTGCTTATCTAGACTTTAGACAGATTGTTTTTGAGTAATAAGAAATTTCCCTTGTAAATTTCTTTTTCTTTGTGGGGAGGTGTTACATAGCCTATGATTTCATCATCCTTTGTGTAATTTTAACGCTCAGTATGCTGCATGTTTGATCACGAGCGTGTTCTGCCTCAGTTCCCCCCTTCTACCGTTATAGTAGAGTAAGTCGTCATTTCTGGAGTTCAGAGCAGGATTTTCAGCTCTTTGTCCCCATGACTTCATTTGCGCGTCCTTCTTACAAGTTGTATCAAGCTCTGCCGGCCCCTATATAATGAGCTCAGTCTCTGCATCATTGCCACTTAGATCTGCTCCTCATTTTGTTCACATCTCTGTCCTCCCGTGTACAGATATTATTATTGTGAGTGCTCAAGAAATCTCCAAACATCTAGCAGCTGTGTGTAATTTGAGTATAACTGTTGTATTTTTTTCTTGTACTGTGTAGCATAAGGTTAGTTCTTAGGCCTAGTGAGGTTTTTTGATTAATGTTGGGTTTTATGTCAGTCATTTTTGATAATAGTTTGTATCTGTAATAATTTATCTTGCATTAACTGAGCATTACCCGGTGTATTTTCATTTTATCAGGGCTGACTTAGATAAATTTACTCTTGCTAATTTCGTGTTAATAGAGGCTATTGCAGTTAACCATATATTTAACCTGTTTATTTGCCATTACATTATCCTTGTGAGTCCTTAATGTTTTGTTGTTAGTTTGAGCATTAAACTTTAACTTGTAATTTTACCTAACTCTTTTGTTTTGAACCTGGAACTTTACGGGACAGTAGTGACTCTTCGTATTCTCACTTAAAGTGTACATTATCTTTCTCTGTTCCGTAACAATATATATATATATATATATATATATATATATATATATATATATATATATATATATATATATATATATATATATATATATGTGTGTGTATATATACCGGGTATGTGTGTGGGTGTGGGTGTGGGTGTGTGGGTGGGTGTGGAGAAATAGAGAGAGAGAGAGAGTCGATACATTTCTATATTGATAAATTGGCGGATAGATAGATAGATAGATAGATCGATATAGTTATACTGAAAGATATAGTAGAGAAGTATACTCATTTAATCCCATCTCCTACAAAATCCCCTCGGTGGTAAGCCCATACCCACCTTATTTCCCTCTGAGACCTGTTGCCATATCGGCAGATTTTTCCCCGATACACCCATGTTACCCGTTAGACCTAATTTCTTCTATTCACTTGCTTTCATGTTACGACTTATTTTACTCTGAGACTCTACTTCTCCCATGGGACTACCTACATTATTTGTGACATTTTCCTTAAGTACGAAACCTTTTCATCACTGATCATCTGAGTTGCACAGGTAACCCTATCCACTCATACACTGGTGACTCCACCAGTTACCTCCCCATCCGCTTCTCAAAGAGGCCATCACAACACTTTCTTCAACACTCATGGTGTAAGGCTGTGGCAAAAGAAATTTCTGATTAATTCATACTTCTAACTGAGATTAAAGAAGTCTTGTTTTTAATGCATCAAAAACTCAGTTCCTTCACCTTTCGACAGACAAAATCTTCCGCAGGAATATCCTTCAATATTTGACAATATAAACCATATCCTTCATTTTCCCTCAAAACCCTTAGGATTTCATTCTCATGGGACATATCACAGAAACATCACATTATCTTTCCAGCAAAGGCTGCTTCCACGAGATCAGATGTGCCAAGCAGGCTTCGTACCTTCCTTACCCTTGCACTGCTGTTGACTTTGTACACAAGTCTTATTCACCCCTGTATGGTGGAGTCAAAGGTTTTTCGTCTCATGAGTTTCTCTCCTCTTACTAACTCTCTTCTGCCACTGTCCCTTCGCCAAACTGTTGCATTTTTTTTCTCTCTTTGTTATCGTTTCTTCAATGGACACTGCTCTTTTATACCGTCTGCTGACATCCGTCCATTACGGCGGGCGTATAGCATTCGTCTGCCAGTGCACTCTCACCCATTTCCTGCCCAACGCTCTAATGCAAAAGTTTACCGACATTTTTTTTCCGAACGTCTGATTAGTCCATCCCAAGAAAAGCAACGTTAGCAAAACTGCAGGAATTTTGCCCGCATGCTGGAAATGAAATAAGTACAAGTTGGTCCGAAACTTTATTATCTGCATAGTAATTACAGTTTCATCATGTGGGTATAATGATTGCATTTTGTACACTTCACGGTACTGTAAATTTATAACCTACTGCTAGTAGCAAAGTTCGGCAGAACCGAATTTATATGATTGGTGAAGTGCCATTCTTCCTTAACCCCTTCAGGACGAGGTTCTCCATTTGTGCTTTATTCTAGCCACCATTAGACTATTATACTCGTATGTTATTCAACTTAGGCATGAGACTTGTCAGAGTGGAGATGTGGTGTATAGCCCTCAGTAGCTCCTTCCCTACAAGAAGTAGCCCCTGAGCTGTGTATAGACGCCTGCTTGTTGCACAGTTAAAAAAATATTGTGACCGTGCTGAAGCTGCTAACAAGCAAACCACCAATGGACATTATGATAACATGATGAATGCATTACTATTTTAACCTCGCCTAGCACTGATCAGACTCTAAGAGACTCGTCAACTGTCAATGTTGCACCTGCATATTACACCATGTGCTGGATAATATTACCCAGATGGTGTAATTTTACTGCTGAAAATCCCATGCAGTTACAGTGTTAAGGACACTGAGCACATTATTAACCCTTTTCGGCCAAAGACGTCGTTTAAAATTTGTTCTGGTCATTATCAGGCAAGTTAATACCCATCCTCGTGGTGGAAGGGTTAACGAAGGGTGTATGAATCCCCTATAGTTTGAAATTTTCACAACTAAATAAAATCGCATGGAAAAGGGAAGAACAAAAAAAAAAATTAAGACTTTGGACTAAAGGATTTAATGCATCACTTTATTGTGTTGACTCGTGTTTGTGTCATGAGGTAACTTAACCCATTAGCTTCCAGAGTTCCTGTGTGAAGGACTGTGCTGGAAGGGTACGAAGCATACTGCCCTCCGCCAATCGGCTTATAGTCACGAAGCTCATAGGTCCATATCCAGGGGTCCCCTACTTTATTAACTTTTGAAAATGCCCAGTTCCGTCCTATACTAAGGACAATGGACAACAATAGTTTAATGAGAACAACAAGAGTAATAGCTGTTTAACATTAATTGGCAAATTGCTGTATGACATATACGAATGTTACTTTTTGACATTCCTAACCCCATCCATAGGTCCCTGCTGAGATGGGTCACCTTGATGTAGTGGCGGGGCTTGAAGCGTGGCTGTCAGTGTCAAATACTCTGAAGGCATGCTTACCTTTGAAGGGTTCAGCATTTGTCAGCCTCTTGGGCCATGCACCCCCTACATCAGTGATAGAGGAGGCCTGTCGGTGATGTTGCTCATACCTACCCATCTTCCACCTTGGGCAGGATTTTTGTCTCCTCACGTGTTTGCCGTGTGAAGTGTCCTGTAATGCTGTGAGGCGGGAGTCCTGGGGGTTGAACAATGCTGCACAATATGCCCTGCAGCTAGAAACACACCTCTTTGGTCCTCTGTTCTGGCTAGATGGACACTCTGGTTAGGGGCTAACCAGGTCAATCGGCTGGTCATTTGTTGGCTATGGTCAAGAGGGTACTGGGGGGTCTGGTGGCTTCTGTTGTCCTGGAGCCACCCTTGTCCAGGTCCCCTAGTGGTTACCTGCATATACTCTATTACTACCTCTGGGGTCACTGGAGGTATTACCCCTGGCGCCCCTTGTGAGGCTCCATGGTTGGTGGCGGGGTGGGGGAATGAAATATTTTTTATTTATATTATGGCAAATTTTAAAAATAATTCGGTTCTTAACTCTGGTGCTGTCCCTGGCCACTCTTTTACTGCCACTCTGAAGCCTTACTGGGCCCCTGGTGAATATCCTCTTCTGTCCCAGCGTTCACCTGGGACTGGGAGGCATTCATGTCAGGTTGGTGCGGCTTTGGGGTTGAGCAGAGACAGGGCCGGGGCCGGCATCATACACCAAGTACAGTATCTCATTCTGAAATCCGCCGTGGGAGAGTCAGTTCCAGATTTTGATGCTTTTGAGTTACACGATACCATAGTGTCGGCTTGCGGAAGGGAGTCTAAGACCTCTTCCCAGAGAAATGGAAGCATACTTATTGAGGTGCCCTCCAAAAAAAAAAAAGAGCTCCAGATTACTAACTCTGACCTCTGTTTCTGGTACAGACGTTTCACACATTTCCCACGCCAGCTTTAACCAATGCACAGGAGTAATTTTCTTTCAGCAACCTCTTCCGATACTCAAAGCCTGAGGATGGTGTTTCACTGACAGTCCTGCCCCCACCAGACAGTGGTGATGCCCGGGTCATGGATGAGCTTTCTCAGCTACATGAGAGCTTGCGCTCTCTGCATCCTAGTACTGTGCAGTGTGCTACTAATTGTACTCCTCGTGATGGCACTGCCTGCTCTGCTCCAGCCAATCCTACCAAGCCATCTCTTGCTCCACCACAGAGGACCATTGTCTGGCTTCTTCTTCTTCTTCTTCCCCTTTGCTGACTTCAAAATAGGGTAACTCGTTCCTCATCAAAGGCGTTAGCTGTGGTCAGAAAATCTGTTACCAAACCTAACCATTGGCCAAGTACTCGGAAACCCAAGGTTCCCAGTGTCCAGAACTCAGAGTACTGGGAGTACCCTGATATAATACCATTCCACTATGGGATCTATAATTCAATGGAATCGTCATGGTTTACATGCTAGTTGGGAGGAATTGAATAGTCTTATTGTCTGCTTTTCCCCAGTATGCATATGCATCCTGGAAACCATGGCTGGAGATGCTGCTTCTTCCGGCCCTCCTGGTTACCACGTGTTTTATTCTGATCCTCCTCCTGGCCAAGGACATCATGGTGGTACTGCTATCCTAGTTCGCTGTGATGTCCCATTCATTTGTCTTATCAACTCCACTGCAGGCTATTGCCATTCATCTCTTCCTTTACGGTCATTATACAGAGTTTAGTCTCTATCTCTCCCCTAGTGCACTTATTGGGAGCATAGATCTCGACCACCTTGTTCATGATCTTCCTTAACCATTTCTTTCACTAAATGATCGTCATGCTCTGTGGGATGACAATGTGACCAACCCTAGAGGTGCAATGCTGGCTTCTTTGGTGGAGGATGAGGAGTTGGAGGTGTTGAATTCAGGTGAGATGACGTAATTTCATAGTCAGACTGGTGTTTTCACGGCCATGGATTTGTCTCTATACTCAACAACTACCATTGTAAACTTTAGTTAGGTTGTGTTGCCAGATTTGCATGGCAGTGACCACTTCCCAATTATTTTAACTCCTGCTGAGAGTGAGCCACAATGTCGTTTTCCTCACTGGCGCCTGGATAAAGCAAACTTACCACTTTTCAGGGAGTTATGCTCCACTGACCGCACTGTGGACGATTTTGATAGTGTTGATATGGCGGTGGTGTATACAACTGACAAAATGCACTCAGCAGCTCCTTTATGTATTCCCAAGACATTTGGTAGATTTCCCAAACGTCCAGTTCCCTGCAGCACCCCTGGATGTACCTCTGCAGTGAGGGCCAAACGAGTTGCCTTCATTCAGTTTCGCCACCGTTAAGGGGACACTCAGTACATTTAACCACCACTATTCGACAGGGATGTGTTCCATAAAAAGTGGCTGAATTGGTCGAATAATGAACTGATTTTTCCCATAAGAATATTAAGAAATAGGGGATTTAGGTTCCTGATCACCTTCATCACTCAAAAATATATTCAACAAATATGGAAAAAAAATATATGAACGAAAGTGACACAAGGATTTGAGAGGTTTTCTTATAGACTTACATTTTCAAGGAAAATTATCTTATTACTACATACATATCAGATGACTGACATTTGATTTTTGATAAAAATAATATTGCTGAATAAACGAAATATGCCTACTTAGCGATATTAAAGAAAGCCTGTGGAATGCCTTCGATAGTGTGTTTATAGGTGATCCCGCCGACTGGACATTACGTCACAACAACCAACAAAGTCAGATGTATTCAGTTTAAAACCATAAACAGCAGTGGAAGCCAAACTGGAAGCGCTGAAGCCTAATTGGGGGGCTTCACCCTCAGGACCCTGCAATGATTATAACCTACCTAACCTAGCGTAAACTAAGATGTGATTTTCGTAAAACTGGCACCAAACAGCATCATGCATTAAGAGTGTTTGTTAATGGTTGGCTTATTCGTCACCAGGGTTGCCATTTGGTATTTTCATTACCAAATGTGGGCTAATTTGGTAATGAAAAATTCGTTTGGTAATCAGTCAGCATGATGCATTATCAATCGGATTTTCCACATGTATGAAAATACAAGGATGGAGATGGTGGACTGTCTGCTCTCTTTCACTAATCTGCTAGCCTACACAGATTGAAAATAATCAGTATGCTGCTAATGATAAGGAGAGTGCTTATTTCCATTCGTATATATAATTAGTGAAGAATAAATGCTGGCTTTAAGAATTTGGTGATGAAAAATTAAATTTGGTGACGAAAATTAAGGAGTTTGGTAATGTGGCCGAGTTCAGATCTGGCATCTCTAATCGCCACCCGACCATACGATGGGAAAGCACTCACTTAGCTTGGTGAGCACATGACTATGCTTGATAGGAGTCATAGTAGGGGTCTTGGGTTGACCCATTGTGGCGATGTAGTATTCCACGAGGCCAAAATGAAATGTAGACAGATGAAGAGGCAATCGATCAGCAGGGCAGAGCACATGAGACTAGCAGCTCAGCTGGTATGTTTGGCTGCGCGATGTTTGAATTGTCGAAATGGCGGGGATAACCATGTCGAACAATGAAAAAGGGTATAGATTTATAAATGTAGAAACAACGAATTGTCGAATAACGATCGGTCAAAAACTGAAGGTTTGGTGTATTTGGTGGCTTTTCGGATGGCGAGTGCTCATGCACATCGTGTATTGAAATAGGCCAGACGTGTGTCATGGTGGGAGTATGTTTACTCTCCTCACTTGAGAACTTCTATCACCGAAGTGTGAAACAGGGTCAGAAAGATTTCTGGCAAATTTCCTGTTACTTTCCTTCCTGTTCTATGAGATGCTTGTGGGACAGTGAATGATTTCTTCCCTGTTGCTGAGGGATTTTTCAAGCATTTTGCTGGTGTGTATAAAAAGGACACTGAGTCGCCTTCAGCATGCCAACCTTGGCATTTGGAATCACATCGTCTCACCTTCACGTCTTCCGGGAGAGTCTTACAATATCCTTTTCTCTGTTTCTGAGCTTTGGGCAATTTTGTCACAGCGTCATTATCTGTCTCTTGGCTATGATGATTTTCCATACGCCTGTTTAACGTCATATGTCTGACGAATCCCTTTCCTTTTTACTGGCTCTGTGTAATAGAATTCGGTGTACCGGTAAGTTTCCTTCTTCTTCGGGTGCTGCTGTGGTTATCCCCATCCCTAGGCCTGGAAGGGATCATATGCAGGCAATAAATTGTTGTCCCATCTCTCTGACCTCTTGTGTTTGCAAGGTGTTAGGGAAGATGCTAAATGGATGACTCATGTGGTATTTAGAGAGGGGAAATTACTTATCACCTGTCAAGTATGGCTGTCGTAAAATGCAATCTGCCTCTCATTCCCTTCTGCCCTTGGAATCTTCCGTCTGTGAGGCTTTCTTTAATAACCAACACCACGTCACGGTCTTCTTTGATATGGAGAAAGCATGTGACACTGCATGGCATCATGGCATTTTACTTTCTCTTCATGAGTTTGGCCTTCGTGGCCGTTTGCCTGTTTTTATTAAGCACTTTCTATCTAACTGTTTTTTAAGAGCGCGAATTGGGGGCATGCTTTCTGATGCCTGTCCATTCGAAGATGGGTGCTGCAGAGGAGTATCCTTAGCGTCACACTCTTTAATGTAACTATCAACAGTGTTATCAGTGTACTCTGTGATGGGATCCATGGTTCTTTATATGTTGATGATCTATCAGTCTCCGTCTTTGTGTCTCGAATGCTTATGGTTGGCAGGAAGTTGCAGCTGACACTAAACAGGATTTCCCAGAGGTCTGAGACTCGCGGTTTCCTTTTTTTTTTTCTTTTTTTTTCTGTGAAGACTGTTGTGATATTCATCCTAACCCAGAGTTATATCTTTATGGTCGCAGAATCTCATGTGAGGAAGAGATTCTGTTTCTGGGTCTTATCTTTGATAGACAACTGACCTGTGTTCCTTATTTCTGATATATTAAGGCAGCCTGTTTGAAGGCCATGTGTCTCCTGAGAGTTCTGGCTCATACCTGTTCGGGGGTGCTGACCGTCAGACCCTGCTCCTCTAGCACAGATCTCTTATTCTTTCTAAATCTGAGTATGGGTGTGACGTTTATTCTTCCACTACGGAGTCCTGTCTCCATTTGTTGGATTCTGTGCACCATTCTGTGTTTATCTGGTGACTGGGGCTTATAGGTTTCCCCTGATTTCGAGTTTGTTGGTGGATGCTGGCGCCCTCTAATTGGACTTACGCCCCCAGTCATTGATGTTGAGGTGCTGGTACCAGGTTGACCACCTCCTGGATTCAGTGCCCGGTGTCATTGTCTCCCAGGATTTCCGTTCTTCATTTTATGTCGCTTACCCGAGTTTCCCGAAGCCTTTGGTTGTAGGGTTGGGTCTGCTATTTCAGCCTTGTCTGTCCCTTCATTGTCACTTTCTCCCTATCGCATCCCTAGGGTAGGCTATTGGTTGCTCCCTCGTGTGTCAATCTGTGGGTCTGTTATTAATAAAAAGAGCTCTCATCCCTCTCATGTGTTGCTTTCTCTGTTTTTAGAACAATCCTCCACCCAGGATGGCTCCAGCCCTGTCAATACAGATGGTTTAAGTGTGATGCTGGAGTACACTTTGGTGACGTCCTCCTTTTGTCAGGGTGGTAGCCATCCAAATATTGGTTTGGTTAATAAGGCAGAACTCTGTGATTTTACTTGCTCTTCAAATAATTTTTACTCTCCCCCAATCCTGAAATATTGTTTTTACCGACTCCTGCAGAGCTCTTTCTGCGTTCCTTTCATCCAGGGATCTTATCTATTTTGGAGTGGCTTTACCCAATCGGCCATCGTGGCCGTCAGATGGGGTTTTGTTTGTTCCCGCCCATGTGGGGGTCTCGGAGAACAAGTGGACTGACATGTTGGCTAAGGCAGCTCGGCCTGCTCCTGCTTGGGATCCCTGCCTCCTCAGCTTCTCTCTTTGTTTGATTTTCGTCCATATTTTGATGGTTTGCTTTGATATTGTTGGCAGGAACACCGGGATGCTGTGGGGACCAACAAGCTGCGTACAATCTGTGCAAAAGTGGGCTCTGTCAGTTACCAGAGCTTGTCTCGCCGGTGGGAGACGGCCTTATGCTGCCTCCACATTGGCCAAGCCCATTTCTGTCATTCCTACTTGATGGAGTTGGGTCCTCCTCCTGTCTGTGAGGATTGTTTTCTCCCCTTAACCGTCCGGCACTTGCCGGTAGAGTGCCCCAGTCTTTGGTATATACGCCACCGGCACCTCTCTGACTACCGGGCGGATGATAGCATGTATTCTCTTTCGTCTGTGCTTGGTGAGGATGCCTGTTTTATGGGAGGAGAAACCCTCTTGTTCGTGGAGGAGGCCGGGCACATTGCAAGATTTTGTTTTTTACTTCTCTTTATTCGATTTCTCCCTTTTTATGTCTTGTGTGTTTTTCTTCCTTTTTAGTGTTTTGTTTTAATTTTTATTTTGCTTAGTTAAAGTTTGTGTCTGGCGGCATAAGACCCTGGCAGTTGCGCCGCCAGTAATGTTTTAGTCAATCAGTCAGGCAACAATCTTTAGGTGAGAAAAAACGGTTGGGATGATGATGATGATTTAAACATAACGCACCTGAGTTTGTTGCGTGTCATATTAAACAAACAACGGGGATATTATCAAGTTCATCAGGTTACATAATATAAAGACAATTTATATGATTCAGAGGTATGAAATGCATTTCAGTGGATATTACAAAAGTTAAATGAGTGTAATAGACCAGTGACACTACTCCTACATAAAAGGTAATCGTGTAATAATCTGTTAATATAAAAATTCTTCACATTTCGTATAACGAAGCAGTGTCACAATAACGCGGTTTATTAGGTATAACATTGTTCTTTTAGTGACTATTGCCAAAGTTAAATGCATTTATTCAAGCAATAACATATCTCCTATGTGGGTATAACAACGTATCCGAGTAGGGTTGAAAAAGTGAGATGATGTTGTAGTGCTGCAACTGTTACATCCAGGATCATGGTCAGACTGAACTGGGTCACACAGTCTGAATACTCAGTCGTGGTTGCATGAAATTCGAAGAGTCAAGGATATGAGATAGAAATTGGTTTCCTTAGTTACTGGTAAAATCTGATGAGTCCGACTCCATTCGGCAATCAACTGAGCTGAACAGGGTTGTCGGTCTTTTGTCAGTTTAAGCTAAAAAGCGCAATAGTATAGTTGGAATAGTCACTGGAATGTACTGACTCCTTGGCCCAGGAGTAACAGTCTTCCTTCTACCATTAAGTATTCGAACTACTGCCAGACAGCTTTAGTGAACCATACATACAAAGTACTCGGACTAAAGTACTGTGATCATAATTGGCTGAAGGAAGCATCAAATATGGAGTAGGTTCGTTTAATGAACACACACACACACACACACACACACACACACACACACACAATATATATATATATATATATATATATATATATATATATATAGCGTGTGTGATGAGTGTTGCGAGCGCAATGAGTGTAATATACTAAATGCAAGCTACAGCATTATTTACATTTTATATAACAAATGCAAGTACTGTACCAGTTAAGAGGTACATTGTACCATCATACTATCTCATGGACAAAAATATGGTATAATGAGATGGATTATAAAATACTGCTAATAAAAAACATGTATAATTAACATTTGCCATATCATCAACTACTGCAGTGTTATAATTTGAAGTGATGTACAATGAGTCCCTGTATTAATATGACACACAGCAATAGTACTGCTGTATTGAGTACCATGAAGGTGTGCTACATCTTCATAAAAAACATAATTAGTAACAAAAGGGGAACTCAGTGGAGCGCATCTCTCCGGCAAAGGCCACGTAAATTCCAAACCACCCCTCATAATGGGTTAGATTTTCTCATATTTGATTAGGGTTTCGCAAAAAAAAAAAAATTCCGGATCCAGAATCTGTAATACAATCCGGACCGGTCCCAAAGTTAATCGATTGTTCCCTGGGACATGGGCTATCTACCCACTAAATGTGGTCCAAATCTCTCTTTTAGTTTTTGAGTAATCCTGCTAACAGTCAAACAAACTAACAAACAAATAAACAAACATACTCTTTCTGTCGAAGGTAACTAACACGTTTCATGCAATGGAGGTAACTAACAAGTTTCGTGCAATGACTGTAAGCTATATTGCTGATCAAAATGTATAGCTAGGAGGTGCGGCCATACTGTATGATATAAAGTGAATATGATATGACGAGAATGATAATAAGGCATCACATTGCCATTATAAGTTTGGATTAATGAGCAGTCTCATCAGCCAACGCCGTTGTATCAAACAGTGTAAATGTTCCTCTATTAACATCAGGCTGACACTGCTGTTATTGTAAGCTGTGGAAAATGTTCTAACAATAGTCCATTAAACACTGAAACCTTGTAGCAAAGTATGACAGTAGAAGAAAAGCAGTAAATTTAAGTGCCATTAGAGTAGTGTTATAGTACGGTAAAGCAACCAGCCAGAATACCTGATAATCCTGACCATAATGCCCATCTCTTGGATTTTTTCTTGACAAATAATCCAGATCAATACAGGACAGAGGTACTGTCACCACTTGGATCCTCTGACCACAATCTCATCAAAGCCTCATTACTTAACCCTCCCACACCTCCCCGTTCTGAACCTGTCAGGGTGACCAGATGGTACTTTGATACGGCAAACTGGGATGGATTTAGAAATTATCTTGCTGACATTCCATGGCAGTCTTTCTTCTCTAGTGATCCCAATTCCACCCAGTCCCACATTTGCGACTTATTACTAGCTGGTATGGATTTATTCATACCAAGTCAACAGTTCACTAAAAGATCGAACTCTCCAAAATGGTTTGATGGCAACTGTGCCAGAGCAACAGCCCAAAAGACTTTAGCATATAACACTTACTTAAAGTAAAAAACATCTGTATCACTCTCCCAATTTAAAATTGCTAGAAATCATGCCAAAACTGTATTAAATCTATCTAAATCAAACTTTCTTCAAAAGCAAGCATCAAAACTACTTAACAACCCTAATAACAATAGGATATCTGGTCAACTCTTAATTCTTTCAATAATAACTTTAACAAGTCATCTTCCATTCCCCCATTAATATCTTCAGATGGCAACATTACAAATGACCCGCGTGGGAAAGCAGATATCTTTGCCAGTACATTTGCCAAAAACTCTATTATAGACGATACCAGCCAGAATGTCCCAGAACTTGAACTTGCCTCTCCCGAAATTGCCCCACTTAAAATACAGACAAGATACAACAAAGCAGAATTCCGCCAATTGTTTTGAAAAAGTGTTCCCCTGAACTTGCCTCTGTCCTAGCTAAATTATTCAGACTATGCAAACGTACTTCTTTATTCCCAAATTCATGGAAAGAAGCCAATATTCACCCAATTCCGAAGAGAGGAAGTTCATCTGACCCCTCGGATTACAGACCAAGAGCTGTCACATCTCTTGGTAAGGTATTTGAAACTTTAATCAATAAGCACAGTGTTAAACATCTTGAATCCAACAACTTAATTAGTGATAGACAACCTGGTTTTCGCCACGAAATATCCACCATTGACATACTCAATCTCCTAACTCATACCACCCATCAATCACTTGATCTACATGGAGAAACTCATGCAGTAGCTCTTGATTTTTCTAAAGTTTTCGACAGAGTATGGGACCGTTCCCTGCTGTCCAAACTCCCTTGATATGGACTAACGTCTTTTGTTCCTTTGATTTCTTCATATCTTAGTGACAGGAAAATAAGAATAAAAGTAGATGATGTATATTCCAATTTCCACTCAATTAACGCCGGCGTGCTGCAGGGATTAGTTCTTGCGCCAACCCTATTCCTGGTTCATATTAATGATCTCTTATCTGTCACCCACAATCCCATTCACTCATATGCAGATGACTCAACACTACATACAGTAATCCCTCTACTATCCGATGCAATAGAGCCAAAAGCATGTCCGGAAAGTGGTCCCGTCAGGAAAGTGGGCCCAAGCCTCTTGGACCTGTACTTATGGACCCTAACCTACCCTGACTCAGAAAAACACCTATACAACTCCCTACTGGACATGCATAGCACCAATTAAAGACCCAATTCACACCAATAAGGGACATAAAAGACTGAAATAAATGCAAAAGAACCAGAAAATGAGGTTGTAGAGGTGAGTTTATACAATACTGTATTAAACATTTTGGGTACTTACAAGTTCCTGGCTCCTGGACTGGTACTTATGGACCCTAACCTAGCCTTACTCAGAAAAACACCTCCCTACTGCACATGCATAGCACCTAAAACCCTATTCACACCGAGAAGGAACATTAAAGAGTGAAATGAGATTTTAGAGGTAAGTATGGAAAATACAGTACAATATGAAACATTCTGGGTACTTACAACAAGTTCCTGGCCATCTCGATGAATAACCCTCCTCCTCTCTGACTCTGACAGTAATAAGGAGTACCTGAAGCACCTGTAGTATTCAGTACATGAAGTCTTGCACTGAACTTAGTCATTTGCACTCAGAATTCCATTCTCCTAACACTGTGCACTCTAGTCTTACTTGCACCTTAATGAAATAAGTGTTACACTCTGCACTTAAGTCTTTGCACTCATAAATCCAGTCTCTTAACACTATACACTCTAGTCTAATTTGTGCACCATTGAACATCAATAAAATCAGTGTTGCACTCTGCACTTAAGTCTTTGCACTCAGAATTCTAATTTCTTAACACTACCACTGTTTTTTTTTTCACTGCACAACACTGTAAATTCCCATGTGGTCAAGTGGCGAGTTCTTGCTGTTTATTCACTGCCAGGGTCTGAGAGTAGCTGATGCAGGTGGCCTAAAGGTGCATCGCTGGGACGTGGTGATGGACTACCCACTGCAGACGACTCTAAAGAGAGCTGCAAACTCACGTCCAGTGGTGACTCCACCGTGCCTGATGTGCTGAGCTGTGGCTTGGAGGATGAGGGCCTGTCTTGGGGAGGCAATGGTGTGGAGCCAGGGCTGGACACAGCGGGGGTCACTGGTCTGAAAAAGCTGTCAATGGTTGATTGACGCAAGGAACGACGATTTTGGCGATTAATGATAGCCTACGCTGCCTGAAAGTGCGCACTTGCGCACTTCCTCCACAAGTCCCAATGGCCCCATCTCCCTGTCGCAGTCTGGGTGTTCCAGGTAGTCAAGAATGAACTCAACGTGTTCCTGGAGTGCGCTCAGCTTGGGGATGGTTGGAGTAGTGTCTTGCTGAGAGGAGTCCGCATCATCGTCGCCGTCCTCGTCGGAATCTTCAAGCTGGGTACTGACACCTGCAACTGAATATCCGTTCTCGATATCAGACATGGTCTGATACCCAGGATCGCCCTCGTCATCATCCAACCACTCACGCACTTCGTCAACATCAACATCGTCGCCGTGTGCACGTAGATGTGCATGGAAGTCATCCACTTCAAAACCTAGGAAATCGTTGTTGACATCTGTTCCGAGAAGCAGACAAGACCAACCAGTTTCTAGAGTCTTGACAGGGTCTTCCTTCCATGCACTGGCCCAGTTGTAGACTGCAGACTTGATGTTATAGCGGCAAAGATTTTCCAAAGTCCGCTGGCCTCACATGTCCTGTCCCTCCCTGCGCTCGTCCTCATCCTCAAGAACAACCATCACCTCGTCCAGGAACTTTCTTCGGTACAGCCTCTTCGTTGCCACGATCACTCCTTGGTCCATTGGTTGGATGAGAACAGTCGTATTAGGTGGCAGAAACATGCACCTAATGCACCCATTCTCATCCACCAAGTCCTTGTCGCACAGGTGGGCAGGTGCATTATCGAGGAGAAGGAGGGCCTTTACCTGGTTGCATGTGATTCCCAGTGTCTTCGTCTGGTAATTGATGACCTCCCCGACAAAATGGCGGTGGAACCAGTCTTTGAAGATCTGGGTAGTGAACCATGCCTTCAAAGAATGGTAGCAAACGACAGGAAGGACATCCATCACCCTACAAAGACACTGAGGCTGCTTTGCACGGCCAACAATAACAGGCTTAAGCTAATGCATGCCGTTAGCACTGGCACAACACAATCCGTTCCTCATATAGCTTGTGGCCAGGTACACGCTTCTCTGTCTCCTCGGCTAGAGTGTTCGTTGGCAAAGAGCAATAGAATAAACAAGTTTCATCAGCGTTGTAGACTTGACCGAGTGTGAGGCCCTCCCTGTCAATCAAGCCCTTCACCTTATGCTGAAGCTCCTCTACTCCATCCTCGTTGGCGTCCAAAGCTTCGCCATGACTCTTACAGTTGGTAAAGCCATGTCGTAACTTGAACGTGAAGAGCCAACTCTTGGATGCCTTGAAGTCTGGGACGTCGTGAAGCCTTGCAAACTTCTCAGCAGCAGCCTTCAGCTCCGTGCCACGCACTAGCACACCAGCAGCACGTTGCTATCGATACCAAATCAACGTGGAGCGGTCGGCTTCAGCATACCAGGGAGTAAACATCATCTTCCTCTCCACGTTGCATTTGTTCTTTGATGAGAAGTCAGCTGTGTACTGCATGAGTTTGTCGCGGGATCTCTTGATATCAAACAAAGTAGATCAGGCCAGGTTGAATTCACGGAGGATGCGTGAGGTTGACCACCCCGCGTCCACCTTGTCCAATATCTCCCTCGTCTTCTCCAGAGTCAAAACCACTCTCTTCCTCTTCTCAGCCGGCCCATCATCACACAGACTAACACGAGGTGGGAGAGCAGCAGCAGAGCCTGCAGGAGGCAGGGCACCACCTAAAAGCAAGCACGTGGACAGCCATGATGACAAGCGTGCACTCACAACAACAGACGGGTAGTAAGTGGGGAGGATGCAGGGGCGCTCTAGCAGACGGTGATGGAACTATGCACCAAAACACAGCTGGGCTGCGCCGCGCGCGCCGAGTTCCAATTACGTGGGGGAAAAGTCGGATTTTTTTCGAATTTTTTGCACTTTTTGGCCAATTTTGGGAATATTGAATCCCAGGACCAAAATGTCCGGTAAGTGGGCTGTTTGGAGAGTGGGCGTCCGGATAGTATGGGGATTACTGTAGTTCATTCACACTCAGACACCCATTCACAAAGTCAAATATCTCTACCTCTCAACTCAGTACAGCCATCTCCATAAATCATGATCTATTTACGATCAGTGAATGGGAACAAAATAATCTTGTCTCTTTTATTGCTAGTAAAACTAAATATATATACAGTTTACTAATAGACAGATATTGCCAGATTCGTACATTACCTAATAATATTCCCATCTCCAAAAGTATTACAATTCTTGGGGTCTCACTTAACAATGCCCTCAGCTGGACCTCTCATGTCAGATCACTCGCTAAAACTGCCTCAAAGAAACTAGGATTATTGTACAGAGTCTGTAACTTCTTCGCTGATGAGCAGTTAGCTATAATTTATAAATCATGTGTGCTCTCAGCTTGAATATTGCTCACCTTTGTGGAATGGTTGTGGAGAGGTTGCATTAAAACAACCAGGCAAAATTCAGAACAAAGCTGCTAGAATCATTAACAACCCTGCCATTACAAATAAACTATCTCCTCTTCAAGAAGGAAAGTTGCCTCCCTTGCATTATTTTACAGATATTTTTTTGGCAAATGCTCAGACGAAGTTGCGTCCATGGTGCCACCTCTCCATGCCTTCCCTCGTGCTACACGGGCATCTGGTAGCGCTCATGACTAGAATGTCACTCAGCCATATTGCAGAACTTCTGCCTATCAGAATTCCTTCATTCCCCGAACTGCATCTCTCTGGAACTCGCTTCCCCTGAGTTGTTTACCTCCAAATTATAACTCACAGCTGTTCAAGTCTTACTGTTACAGATATTTTATGAACAGAGGACACCAGTAATCTGGTTTATGGATTAATTTTTTTAATCATTTCTTTTTCCTTCCTCCGTTCTGTTGTTAAAAAAAAAAAAAAAAAAAAAACGGTAATAACGTTGGATTTTTAAAAGCATAACGAGTATACATTATTCCCTGATATAAATTCTGCTCTCTCTCTCTCTCTCTCTCTCTCTCTCTCTCTCTCTCTAAATATATATATAATGTCAGACATCATAATCCCGTCGTGGCCAATTGACTTTGAGTTTTTTGTTTTAACGGAGAGGGGCACTAACCCTCCACCAACCCACTTGTTGACACGTAGGAAGCACGTATGGTTTACTTAGATGGTTACCACCCAGGATTGTAAATGGATTCTTGGCTTACAGGAAACCATTTGGTTTGTTACTCAGTGTAAAACCACCTGTAATGGAATGAAAAGCAATAAGAAGTGACAGGAAAGATGTGAAAATAGGAAGAGAGGAGGGCAGGCACAGAAAAAGAATGATAAAGGCTAAGGAAGATGTAGGCAGCACTACATCAAGTGAGTGGATGATTGTCGCCACCACCCACCATATATATATATATATATATATATATATATATTAGGGTTATAACTTCATTTCAACCTTATGTTCCTGTACCTCAAGTCGATGAACTTTTGCACAAAAGAGAAAATCCCTTATTCCTTTCATTTTTTTTTTTTTTTTTTTTTTAAGGTCACTCCGAAATAAAAAAAAAATCGATTTTTGCAAGTGACATGTAGAGATGTATGGTATGTAGGAGGACTGCTGGGCCTTGATAGCAGGCTGTGAAGCCTACGGCCAGAGTCGGGGACATAAAAAAAAATGTATAATAATAATGAAAAAAGAGCTTATACTAATGCATTAATGCTTAAAATCACTGTTTGTTTCCTAGAATAAATCTAAGCTGCAGTTTGGCTTTGTTTCTGCAGGCAGCATAAGGTTCCTGCATCACTCCGAGTGCACGTTCTGCACACTGATTACTTCTTGGTATCATGAGTAAGGATGGCTCTTGCTTCCAGTGATTCTGCAATGAGTTTAGTGCTTGAGTTTAGTGCTTGTTTGTAAGGTTTCAATATTTCTGACAAGTTGTTGAAGTCATTTTCATTGTACCTCTGATTAATGAACCAGTACTCTGTCCATTCGTACGAAATGAATCTGTATATCTTATGCAAAGCTTCCTTGTTGTAGGTATATGAATGAATGCAAGGATAACGATAATTGCTCTGGAATTCCCCTCGGATTACTGATATTTGGAATTTTGTGAAAGTTAATCAAAGGAAAATACCCTTTTTGTTCAAAGAATCTGAACATTCGTGTTAAATGGTACAAAAACTTCCTGTCATCTCTCCATCTTGACTTATGGAGGATCTCTTCTGTTCCATTAAGAAACTGTGATTTTAGTTTTTCATAACTCTTTAGTAGTTGAGACACAAATGGATATTCGATGTTTGGAGAATTGGTGTTAGCGCCAAGTTCTTCGTCCATCACCAAACGGAGAATCCAGTCCAGAATGTGATGCTGACAACTGATAAATTTTGGTTTGTTGAAACTCTTATCCGAGAACACTTGTTGTAAACTGCCAACAACTCCACTCTTTTTCCCAGTGTTAACACTAGTTGTATCAGCAATGATCATTTTTATTGCATGCCATATATTGTATTCATCAATAATTTTTGCATTTCCTTCAGCAATAGTTTCAGCCTTGCCATTTTCCAGACGGAATGCATCCAATTTTATTTAGGTTCTTTCATTTTTAAGCAGTACTACCTGATACTCATTTTCATCAATCCGCTTTCCATCGAAATGTTAAGACCATGTTTTCAACTGTAACTTTTCAATCATTTCCTCCTTCAGTGTAGCAGCCTCTTTGTATACTGTATTGACTTGTAAATAGCTGCTTGACTTGGTCTGGAATGTCAATATCATCATGTGACAATTGTTTGCTTATTTTAGTAGCTTCATTTGCCGATACTCCAGCAGTTGTCACCAAGTTAGTTGCAACTTCTGTTGTGTTTTCTGGTTGGTGGATGATTAGTCTCATCTTCATCCTAATATTCGCTGTCATCAGATTCGGTGCAACTACTACTAGATGAAAGATCGTAAGATGTTGATGGTAAGATAGGTTCATCAGGCAGTTTTCGTCTTTTTGAAGGGTGAATGGTTTCCTTACTTGCAACATGACCTCTTGAGTACCTCACTTCTTTGCTTTGCACTTGTAGGTGGTAGAGTTGTTTATCTTCAGTGGATAACCATTGACCAGTTACTTTTGTGATATCAAAAAGTTTATTAGGGCATCATATATTCCCCTCTTGACACATTCATCATAAGATTTTAGCACCTTGTCAAGCTTTGCTTGTATTGCTTGATCTGATGCATGTGGAAAGTTCAGTTTATTCTCCCTTAATTTTGTAACTTTATTGGAAATATCGACTATTCGTTCTATTCTTAATTTGAATTTTGCTCCAAGAAACTGGTAACGTACAACAACTTGCATTTGGTTTCGCATTCTGCGTTTTTCTTCGAATGAAGATTCTTCTAAAGGCACAATTCCTCTTCTTCTATGTGACTGCTGGAACTGCACCAAATTATTGGTCCAGACATCCTTGTTCTTCTGTATGATAGTATCACGTCTTTTGTGCGACATCATGCTTATCTGAAAAACAAAACTATATAACAGTAACACACTATGGAAATATTTTGCTGACTGTTCACCTGCAAACTGCGAAGATAACTCTAAGATGCTGAAAATTGCATCCCGTTTTCTAATCTATAGGTTATTCTAGAATGTTCTTAACAATGTTAAACCATTCTGGAATGTTACAAATTGTTCTAGAAAGTTCTACACAGTTCTAAAATCTGTTCAAGTCTATGAAGTTATAAGAAATCTATATAGAGTAAGAATGTGATAAATCATCGTAACGTTAAATATATGGTAATCCATTTTTTTCTTTACAGGTGACCTTTAAGAAAAAAAAAATAAGGGCTCTTTTCTTTGTTATTAAACAAAAGTTCATCAGTTTATGATACAGGCTACCCTTTATTTGAAAAAAAAAAAAAAATCAAAAACTGATAACAAAGGCCTCCCGCAACCTTTTCCACGAATTCCCTGACTGAACCAATATTTGTCACGTTTTCCCTACAAATTTCTCTATCACATCTCTCCATCTTCTGTCTGGCCTTTTTCTACTGCGCTTACAATCTCTTGGTTCCAGTCTGTCAGCCTCTTGCTCCATCGGTTATCCCTTATTCTTGCTATATAGTTTGCCCACCTCCATTTCTGTTCTTTTATAACTTCTATAATATTCTTGACTTTTGTCTGCTCTCTTACCCAAGTTGATCTTTTCCTGTCTCTTAAAGATATTCCCAACATTGACCTCTCCATTGCTCTCTGAGAACAGATTAATTTATTTTCCATTGATTTTGTCAGTTTCCAGGTCTCACAACCATACGTCATAGCTGGAATTATACATTCGTTATATTCTTTTCGTTTCATACAAACTGGCAAGCTACTTTTCATAATGTCTCTATGTTTACCGAAAGCTTTCCATCCAATTGTAATGCGTCTTTTTATTTCGCTATCATGATCTTCTGTTAATTTTAGTATTTGTTCCAAGTAGTTGTACTCCTCACCTTCTTCAAGAATTTCATCGCTTATTCTGATGACGGTCTTTGGTGCTTGAGGATTGAGCATTAGTTTAGGTTTACTCCGGTTCATATTCAGTCCTACTTTCAGACTTTCTCTGTTCAGGTCATTTAACATTTCTTGCAATGCCTCCGCTGTTTCTGGGATTAGGACAATGTCATCTGCAAATCTTAAATGGTTTACCTTTTCTCCGTCTATGTTCACGCCTTTGTTTTCCCAGTCTAGCTTTCTTAAAATACTTTCTTGGCATGCTGTAAATAATTTGGTGAAATTGTATCTCCCTGACGCATGCCCTTCTCTATCTTAATTTTTTCTGAATCCTTCCTCTTTATATATGTTTTCGAGCAGTTTTACGATGTTCTCATTCACTCCTTGTTCCCGCAGTGAATTCATAATCGCTATGTGCTCCACTGAATCAAAAGCCTTTTCGTAATCAACATAACCTAAGCACAGTGGTTTATTATATTCTGTAGTTTTCTCAATCAGCTGATTCATTGTATGTAGGTGATCAGTGGTCGAATACCAGCTTCGGAATCTGCCTGTTCACGAGGTTGGTTCTCCTCCATAATTGTTGTTATTCTGTTCGTAAGGACTTTAGTGAAGAGTTTGTAAATGACTGATAAAAAGCTAATGGGTCGATAGTTACTAAGATCTTTTGAGTCATCTTTTTTTGTAGAGTAAAATAACTATTGCATTACACCATGTTTTGGGAATTTTCTTCTGTTTTATACAGGGGGTAAATATGTGAGGAAGCCTATTTTGTACTTCTGCACCTGCATCCAACAGTAAATCTGTTACTATTCCATCTTCTCCCGGACCCTTTCTTCTTTTCATATTTTTAAAAGAAATATTTACTTCGTCTGGAGTTACCTCAGGTATTTCACTTGTGTCAACTGAAAAATTAGGTATTGGTACTACTGTCTTTGATGCAAAATTCTTCAACTCTCTTCACCATCTTATCTCGGCTGTTTTATGATTTCACCGTGTTTTTCAGGGATGTCATTTGTTGCTTTCCTAGTGCCATTGTACTTCGGACCTGTTTCAGCCTTTTTCCATTTTTGATGGTTTCTTTGATCTGAGCCATGTTTCTCTTTCTTTTTTCTTCTCTTTGTCTATTGTTGATAAGCTTATTTAATTCCGCTTGTTCAATTTCGTCTTTCTTTGTTTTTACTTTCATTTCCTTTCGTTTTTTCATAAGCTCGAGTGTCTTTTCGGAATATTTCTTGACTTTGGTTATATTAGATTTTCCTACTACCTCCGCTGATTCTCTTAGCACTTTTGTTAGTCTGGCATTCAGCTCATCAATGTCACACTCAGCATTACTTAGAGCCTGAAAGCTGTTCCTTATTTCCATCTGAAAGGCTGCTATGTTTTCGTTTACTTTTTGGGGGGCATATGTTTTTATCTTTAATCATCTTCTTTCTTTCACTTCTGAAATTGAATCTGGCTGTGCAACCCACCATTCTATGATCACTACCTACAGGTATACTTACTTTGTTGATAACTGTGACATTTGTGATCGTGTTATTCTTATCTGCTATAATGAAGTCGATTTCATTTTTTGTTTCTCCATTTGGGCTTCTCCAGGTCCACTTTCTCCCTGTTCTTTTGTGGAAGAATGTGGTCATTATTCTCATGTTAAACATTCAGCAAAATTTACCAGCATTTCTCCTCTTTGATTCCTTTCTCCCACTCCAACTTTTCCCATAAATGCATCTCCATTTTTCGACTTCCCAACTTTTGCATTGAAGTCTCCCATGAGTATAGTATATACTGTCTTTTCTTCTTCCATAATCTGAGAGATGTCATCATAGAATGTTTCTATTTCTTCATCTGAGCATTGAGAAGTTGGTGCATATACTTGTATTATTGTCAGAGTATATTTTTTTGTACGGTCTAATGACAACAAATGCTGCTCTGTCAGATACACTGTTGAATTTAATAACGTTGTCTGCAAGATTTCTGTTCATTAGGAATCCTATGCCACTAACTCTTTCATTTTCCCTTCCTCTGTAGTAAAATAGGTGTTCCCTGTCTTTGAGCTGAATTACTTTTTCTTCTTTTCTGTGACTCTCACTCAAATCTCCCAACCAATGTTTTCCAATTCAGCCATTAGGTTATCAAGTTTGTAATCTTCTGCGAGGCTTCTTACATTGTATGCATAGATCTTCATGGATTTCAGTTTGTTTAATATCCAAGAGTCTAATTTTCCAACACAGTGCCTACTCACTTTCGGTGGCACACTGCCCGTAAGCACAAGAGGCAGTGTGGTTGGACCTTTAGTAGACGATGACCCAACAGGAACGCCCGTCAAATCATTTGCAATAGAGCTCGTGTTTGGTTGGGAGAATTGTGGCAAATAATCTCACCTCCATGCCACATAGTTTCTGGTGAGATGTAGTTTTTGTGCCGTCTTATTCATTATATTCGGTGGAGCCCTAGATATCTATAGGGAGTCCCATGGTCTGAGCCGCCTAAGACGGTACCTCGTATATCTACAAGGCCTTCCCATATCCGCCACCCGGTGACACGCCAGGTAGCAGTTGGATCCTCCCCCTGGATATATATATATATGTACACAAAGTAGTAGGTGGGATCGCTCACTCAATGTAGTGCTGCTTTGGATGTCTGCCCTTTCCTCTCTTCCATCCTTCCTCTTCTTTCATTCCTTCACTCCTCTTTCTTCTGCCCATGGGTGACTTTACACTCCCTCTTCTGTCTTTCTATCCTTCATTCTTTCCTCTTCCTTCTGCCTATGGTAACTCTACACTGAGTAAAAATCCAAAATGTTTCCTGTACACAAGGAAACCATTTACTACGCTGGGTGGGAACCATATAACCAAATTAAGCTGCCCGGTGGTTTAGTAGGTAATTAAGGTCTTCCAGTCAGATTGAGCCTGTGTAGGTTTATAGCCAAGGGGTGGTTGGGGCTTATTGCTAACATAATGCCACTCAGGGATGAGTGAGGCTGGTCACTCTCATCTTAAATGTCAGGACCAACTTGCCTAGTCCCGGGCTCCTATGCTCCTTACGGGGCGTCATAGGATTGGATGATGATGATGATACACAAAGATATATATATATATATATATATATATATATATATATATATATATATATATATATATATATATATATATATATATATATATATATATATATATATATATATATATATATATATATATATATATATATATATATATATATATATATATATATATGATGATATATATATATATATATATATATATATATATATATATATATATATATATATATATATATGATACACAAAGATATATATATATATATATATATATATATATATATATATATATATATATATATATATATATATATATATATATATATATATAAAGATAAACTGATAGATATCTGTGGGTGGGTGGGTGGGTGAGTGTCTCATAAAAGACTCTGTAGTAACTTGTGGAGAAGTTTTGTATATATTGAACTTGTGGACGAGCGGTTGTTATACGTGAGTAACTTTGTAAGTAGATAATCTTCTTTCCCATTTGTCATGCAATGACAGGAGAGGTAAAGAATAGTATGGGACTCTTTTTATTTGTCTTGGAAATATTAACAAAGTCTCTCACACACGAGTGAAGTTAAGTCGAGTCCCGCGAGCTACCTCCCTGTCTCGCTCTCTCTCTCTCTCTCTCTCTCACTGTCTTCCATGTTGCTAAGCTCGTTCTCCCTACTACCTGCCTGTTCTATGGCCTGTCTCCTTCTGACCTCTTGTCTCCTAAATTCTGGTGTAGCAGGGGTCGTGTCACGTGTGTTACACTGTAGTTGGAAAGTTCCAGAAACCTGTGTGTGAGTATGTGTGCATGTGTGTGTATGGTCACGAGGCGCTGTCGTGTGCCTATAAAGCATTCATTGAGTTAAGAGTGTGTAAGCATGTTTAGCATTGCTCGATTCTCGCAGACACAATACCTTCTCATCATCTGACTTCCTGCTTCTATCTGTCTCTTTATCAATCTATTTATCTATTATGATTTGTCATTATAATATGGAGACCTGACAAGTGTGGACAGGCTTGGGTGTAAAATTAAGCTCAAGAGTAGACTGCAGCACCAGTCGAGCAGGGTAGTACTCCCAAGGTGGATGGAAAGTTGACGACAGGGAGAGCTGGAGCTCCCGTTTCATCAGCCCTCGGGACTAGTTCCTGGCCATCCCCCTTTGCTGAACTTTTTCAGTGTTTCAATAACACAGAGAGTAGGCCAGCATACTCCCCAATACAAGTTTCTCAAACTGTCAACACCAAACTACATGCACAGTACACGCTACACTGAATATGTAGAGAGGCGGCCTGCAGTCCTGATGGACGCAGGTTCGAATCCCGGCTGGGGCAGGGAACAGTTTAAGGATTTGATTTTCATAAAAAGCAGGCTTTCCTGATCTACCAGATGACCCGCCGACATGTATAAATACCCCCGCTAATACCAATACACCAGTTCTGTATGAGACAGCCCTAGCATGTATTCAATATGGACGGTGGGTGTTAGTGCCGAAGTGGTGACATGTGGAGGTGTAGGAGGACTACTGGGCCTTGGGATAGGCTACTGCCCCCGAGATATAGGCCCTGAAGCCTTTCCCCAGAGTCGGACACATAAAAAAAAAATAAATAAATAAATCTGGGCTCAGAGTCCCCGGCGGGGGGGGGGGGGGGGCCGGTACCATAAATTCCCCCATCATGCGCCCCTCTCCTGGTGACGACTCAGAGAAATGCCTGGAACCACTGTCTGTCACACTTCATTTCTGCAACATCTGCGGCCTTTCCTCTAACTTTCTCTCTGTCGAACATCATCTATCCTCCTCTAAACCTCACCTTCTCTTCCTGTCTGAGACTCATCTGTCTGAGGCAACTGACAGTAAACCCATTTCTGTTTCCGCCTACTTTCTCAATACTCATTTCAAAGCCAAAGGTGGCTGTTGTGTATATGTACGAAAGATTTATCTTGCTTTCATGTTCCTGAACTTGATTCTTCTGAATTCTCTACTCTCTGTCTTCAGCTTTCTTGTCATTTTCTAACTAAATATATCTGCACTGTTTATTTGTTTCCTAATTCTACTGACTATGATAAATTTTTTTACTATCTTACTTCTACGATGGAACACATTCTATCCATTTTTCCTTTCTCTGCAATCTCTGTTCTAAGAAATTTCAATGTTCACCACCACCTTTGGCTCTCCTCTCCTTTCACTGATCCACCTGGTGAACAAGCCTATATCTCTTCTATCCTTAATGACCCTACCCGTATCCCGGACCACCATGGAGAGAGCTCCAACATACTTGACCTCTATCTTACAACTTATCCTTCTGCTTACACTGTTAATCGTTCCTCTTCGTTGGGCTCCTCCGATCACAACCTAATTACCGTGACGTGTCTTATTCCTCCAGTATGGCTGTGGACCCTTCAAAGAAACGTCGACTGTGGCACTTTGGAGCTGCGGATTGGGAGACCCTCAGGCAGTACTTTGATTTTCCATGGAATGATTATAGCTTCCATGGCCGGGAGCCATCTGAGTGTGCATTGCGCATAGCGGAGGTTATGCTCTTGGCCATGGAAGCATACATTCCTTTCTCATGTCCTTTGACTATTGCAAGGAAGCCTTGGTTTAATCACGCTTGTTCTAATGCTCTGCAACAAGGAGAGGGCTGATAAAAGGTACCAGAACCAACCCACCCATGAATCACGTCTTGCTAATGTTTCTGCCCAGAATCGTCCTGTCTGTTCTTCGCTCTGCTAAAAATAATTTCATCTGTACTAAATGCTCTCAACTCTCCAACTCGAATTCATCCCGCTCCTTCTTCCACCTTGCCAAAAACCTTTCTAACAACTTTATCTCATCATCCTTCCCTCCTCTTTTCTATTCTGATGGCTTTGTAGCTATTTCTTCTACTTTGCTCAGACTTTCTCCTCCAATTCCACATTAGACAATTCCGCTGATGTTCCTCCATTACTTTCCCCCTCTGACTTTCTGGTGGCTGACATTAAAATGTCTTCAGCTGATGTATTTTCTGCTATCACTGGCCTTAATACTAACAAGACATATGGGCCTGATAGAGTCCCTCCTGTTGTCCTCAAGAACTGTGCTTCTGTGCTTACACCCTGCCTAGGTAAACTCTTTCGCCTTTGTCTATCAACTTGTACCTTTTCTTCTTGCTGGAAGTTTGCTCTCATTCAGCCAGTCCCAAAGAAGGGTGACCATTCCCAACCCTCTAACTATAGTCCAAATTGCTTTAACATCCTTGGTCTAAAAAGTTTTTGAGTCAATTTTTAACAGAAAAATTTTAAAGCATCTTTCCAATCCCAAGCTTCTCTCTGATAGTCTGTACGGGTTCCGTCAGGGACGCTTCACTGGCGATCTTCTCACCTACCTTTCAGACTCCTGGTCATCGTCTTTTCTGGACTTTGGCGAAAGCTTCCCCATCGCACTTGACATCTCAATGGCTTTCGATCAAGTCTGGCATAAATCTTTAATTTCCACACTGCCCTCTTACGGTTTCTATCCTTCTATCTGTGCCTTCATCTCTAGCTTCCTTTCTGGTCGTTCAATAGCTGCTGTTGTAGACGGCCACCGTTCTTCTCCTAGATCTATCAACAGTGGTGTTCCTATGGGTTCTGTCCTATCACCGACTCTCTTCCTTTTATTTATCAATAACCCTCTAAGCTGTACATCTAACCCTATCCACTTGTACGCTGATGATTCCACCCTTCACCTTTCCATTCGGTTCCCGCAATGTCCATCTCAGCAGTTACTTCAACAAACAAGGAATGAGGCTATGACATACCTAATGTCTGATTTGGCTCGTATCTTTGACTGGGGTAAAATTAATTTTTTTTTTTAAATCATCAAAAACTCAGTTTTTACACCTATTAACCTGACCCAATCTTCCACAGGAGTACCCACTAATGTGTAATAATATCCAGCTCATTCCTGCATCATCCTTGAACATGCTTGGGGTTTCATTCACTCTGGACTTGGAAAGGTCATATTGCATCTCTTGTACAATCTGCTTCCAAGAGAATAGGTGTGCTAAGCCGACTCCGTACCTTCTTTACTTCTGCACAGTTGTTGACTTTATACTCTGATTGTATTCGCCCCTGTGTGGAGTACAACTCTCATGTGTGGGGAGGCTCCCCACATACAGGTCTTCTCAATAGGGTGGAGTCAAAGGCTTTTCGGTTCATCAACTCTCCTGCTCTTACTGGCTCCCTTCAAACTCTGTCTCTTTGCCGCACTATTGCATCTTTATCTCTTTTCTATCACTACTTCAATGATCGCTGCTCCTCTGAACTGTCTGCTTGCATCTCTCCACCTCTGCGATGGGCGCGTAGCACCCGTCTAGTAACAAAGTCTCATCCCTTTTCTGTCCAACTCCCTAATGCAAGAGTTAACCGCTACTCACAGTCCTCCATCCTAGCAACAGGTCAACTCTGGAACTGTCTCCTGCTGTCTGTATTTCCTACTTCCTTTGATCTCCAGTCTTTCAAACGCAGTGTGTCCAGGCATCTCGAAATGAACGGATCTTGAATTTGTCTCTCTCTCTCTCTCTTTTTTTTTTTTTCTTGGGAGGAACGGTTTGCGGGCCCCTGGCCTTTGATTCCTTCTTTCTTGCATAAAAAAAAGCTTGGTCACACACTACATTCATCCATTATATTACCAAATCACAGTATATAATGACCGTACCATAGCATAGTGAACAAGAGCAATGCGAGATTGCAAACCTCCCCCAAGGTTGAACAACTGTGCAAGCATTGTAGCCATTATTTATCGAGTTAGACCCCATAATGCTTAAATTGTCACTATTCAGCAGTGGTAAAGAATGCTTAAAAAAAAAATCCTGGATCTCGATGATGAACCAGATTACCACAAAAATCTAATAAATAGCCGCTTGGGTCATAACCTACCCCTCCAAATAATTTAAAGAAAATCCGTTCAAAATTTTTGGAGTAATCCTGCTATCAGATAAACAGAAGAACAAACCCACGCCGGCAAAAAACATAACCTTGTCAGAGGTAATTGGTACCATCGCACGTTATCTATTTCATCAAATACTCATCGTTGTTAATCAAGGTTTCATTAAGTTCCAGCACTTCAAAGCCGTCACCAGCCTGTATATATTTTCAGTCAAAAACACACAATTTACCAATAAACCGTTCATCATCAATGTTATTATTATTATTATTATTGTTATTTCATTTTCATCATCATCATCTTCTTCTTCTTCACCATCATCCTCTTCTTCTTCTTCTTCTTCTTCACCATCATCCTCTTCTTCTTCTTCTCCTTTTTCTTCTTCTCTTGTTCTTCTTCCTCTTCTTCTTCCTCTTCCTCTTCTTCTTCTTCTTCTTCTTCTTCTTATTGTTCTGTCTTATAGTATTATTATCATCATAATAATAATCATCATCATTGTTATTATTGTTATTATTATTATAATTATAATTATAATAATAATAATAATAATAATAATTATTATTATTATTATTATTACTATTATTATTATTATCCTCGTCATCATCAATCCTGCAAAGCAAGACAGCATATTTTTTTGGCAGCCCGCTCTAAACTGTTAAGCAAGATATATCCTGTGTGTGTGTGTGTGTGTGTGTGTGTGTGTGTGTGTGTGCTTTAATCCTCCTAGGCTATTTAGTGGTTTTCAGTGAAACTTGCCAAGTGAGTTCCTTGGGTTCTTTGGAAGGTCTTCCACTATAACCAATATTTTAACCATGAGTTTTAGGGGGGTCTGCCCCCTTGTCAAATAAAGAATATCTCAGAAGTACTGAAAGGAGGGCAGGAATAGCTTTGTTATTTTCTAGTATGTTGTTAAATGGGCTTTCATCTTTTACGCAATAAGTGTGACACTCCGAAAGTGTGCACATATATTTCACCGAAAATTCTGAGTTCGGTTTTTCTGGTTCCTTGGTTTTGTCTTCCACTTATATAATTTTCCAACAATATTTTTGGGGGATGAGCTCCCCCTCCAAAACATATGAAAGCTACAAACTGGAGGAAGAAGGGCAGATATTGCTTTGATATGCTAGTACCTGTTGGACAACAAACTGGCATCCTTATATGATATTTATGGACTAACCCAGCCAATGCTTCTTGGGGGTTCAGCCTCCTCCTAAAAATAAAAACGATCAGAAACAGTGGAAAGATTGGAGTGAGACTTCCGATGTGAGTTCATCTGGTTATTTCAAAGTCTTCCAGTACACACGATTTTCCACCCACAATTTTCAAGGGGTCAACCCTTCTCATCTTAATAAACTCTCAGAAAGTTAAAGGAGGGCATATATGGCTATCATGTCATATCAAATGTTATACAATGGCCTCTCATCCGAAACACGATATTTGGGGAGTGTGTCCACCCGAGCGATTCTTAACCCGTCCCATCCCGACAGATTTTTCACCAGTGACCCTCCCCAATCCTGGCAGATTTTCGAAAAGTTTTTTTTTTTGGCTAAAACCTCAGCTTTTTATGAGAAACATTGAAAATTCAGAGCAAAAGTGTTCAGTTGAGTTTATAAATATGGTAGAAATAAGAGTACCTTTACCTTGTTACCGTGTTCTCTCAGGCCAGGCTCGAGAGAAAACGTTCTCTATGGGAGGGGTAGCTATTTCAAACCATTCATAACTGGTTAGATATTTATTTATTTGGTACGAATTTATATGTAGTACAGGAGTATATTGGTTTTCAGACAATAATATAGGCAATATAAGCATTGTTCACTCACCAAAAACATGAACATACGGGACCTTCTTTTACAATGTTACCACCTCATCACTTCTGCTTGTTTCTTCCTCTGGCTTATTTCTTCCTTTGTCCTCCACCTCAGGAATCACTTTTGCCTTGAATTTCATCATTGGAGAGACCATGGTGTGACATGTCTTTACTAGCCAGGTCACTGCTAACAGGTGAGTTGCTGAGAAAATGGCGTGCGGGGGGGAGGGGGGTCAGGTGGGGCCAGGCGTTATCCACGCCTGGCGTTGGGTAGAGGAAGGTCTCCCACATATGCCTACCAACAATCACCCGTGAAACTTAAAAAATATGCAAATGACGGACCTCGCAATTGCAAAACGTATGGATACATCGTCGGGTGTCACCGTGACAAAACGTAGCGACGTATCCATACGTCGTTGGGACGCCTCGGGTTAAGGGGTCATCGCCTCCTCCCAAAACGATCAGCCGTAATGGAAAGTGAACACATGAATTTCAAGGAAACTTATCGGGCCAGTTTGTTTCTTTGATAATGTTTTCCACATTATAAAATTATAGTTCATTATTCTTAGGAGGATGAGCCTCCTCCAAATCTTATAAATAATACAAGATAGGGCATGGAAGACAGATATGGCTTTAATATCTTAATACATGTTGTACAGCACAATGGGCTCTCATCCATAATGCTATATTTGGGGAGTGTGACTCCCCATAATGATCCTTTGGGGTCAGCTCCCTCCCCAAAATGAAAACGATGAGAAACAGGGGAAAGGTTTTAATGAAACCTTCTAGATGAGTTCTTCTGGTTACACCAAAGGTCGACACTATAAACAATTTTCGATTCATGATTTTGTTGGGGGGGTCAGCCCCTCTCGCCTAATTAAAAATTCTCAGAGTGAAACAAGGGCAGGTATGGCTTTCATGTCTTAGTTCATGTGCAATCGATTAAAAAAATAAGCAGTGTTTTTATTTTCAATGACCACTGTTATTCATTGCTTTTTTTCTGAAGGCAAATATTGCTCAAAGAGCTGATTAATTCATATTTTGCATTAAGTTCTTAGCATCTTACTGATTAAATTGATAGTCATGTACAACCATGAGTGGGTACTGAAGTATACTTCCATACGGTTCGTTCACTGTTTCAAAATGTAAGACAGAAGATTGTAACGACAGTATTTTTCATCAAGTAATCAACGGACTCTCATCCATAATGATTCTTGGGGAGGTTAGTCACCCTACCAAAGATTTATATGATCAGAAATATGGGAAAGTGAACACATGGATTATAACGAAATCGGGATCCTCATCGCAGAATTGGGTATGGAATTTCCATTATTTTTCAGAATGCACAGGAAGAAACTGCACATATATATTATTACTATTATTGTTAGTCTCCGCCTACTACTTAGGTGGAGACTATTGTTTTTGCTGGAATTATTAATCCCCACCTATCATGTAGGTGATTGATTTCACTGGTATTATTATTACTCTTGTCTCAGAGTCTCACAACGATTCCAGGAGAACCAGAGACTGCACAAGGAATCTGAAGGACCAGGGTTATGTGTCCTGGCATGGGCCATAGCTGATAGGAAAAAAAATCCAAATCTCCTCAATGGGGTCAAGGCCATGGTAAGAAACAGTATTAGATACATGCATTCTCTGACACAT